>NC_059331.1:4756416-4988277 GCF_018350155.1 Leopardus geoffroyi | reverse complement strand
TTGACATTTTAACAATATTTATTCTTTCTATCCAGGAGCATGGATTCTTTTTTCCATTTTTTTGTGTCTTCTTCAATTTCTTTCATAAGCTTTCTATAGTTTTCAGTGTATAGATTTTTCACCTCTTTGGTTAGATTTATTCCTAGGTATTTTATGGTTTTTTGTGCAACTGTAAATGGGATTGATTCCTTGATTTCTCTTTCTGTCACTCCATTGCTCTTTTTAACCACTGTGTGCAGAGTGGTGGTTGCTGCACTGACCCTTCTCACTGGCCATTTGAACACTTCTTTTCACATCCCATCGTTTTCGTAGGGGAACAGAAATTGTGTCGTCCAAATTGGGTTCTGAGAACAAAGGCCAGTGTGAGTGGCTCTTGAAACCGAGGGAAGTTATCTTATCAATCACAGGATGAAAAGTCACAAAACAGAACCCCGTTGCTTAAAAACTAAGGAAAATGGGGAAATGCCATAAGTGGCAGGCTGCCCGATCCAAGCAAACATAATCATTTTTTTTTAAATCTTTAGACTCAAGCAGAAAAAGGAGAAATGGGCATAAAAACCTTTTATCCCTCTGAATCATTTGAGGCCGCACCATTGAGGCCCCTAATTGGCTCCGTGTGGAATTTCTAGAAGCAAAGATATTCTGCCACAAAACCACAGCACAGGCATCAGAATTAGGACGTTAATGTTGACTTGTTACCACCACCAAAACCTCCAACCCCGTTCAGGCTGGCCAGTGGTTTCCCTTTGGCTTGGTCTGGATCCTTTATAGGAAAAGGATCTGTGCAGGAACAGACGTCGTATTTCCTGGTGGGGTCTCCTTAGTGTCCTTGGATCTGCTCAACCCCTGGCAGCACAGCCGTCTTGAGTGACTTTCACGTCCGGCTATTTGGGGGGCTGTCCCACGGTTTGGGTTGGCTCCATGCTTCCTCGTAATGACATCCAGGTTTTGCATTTGGGGGCAGCACTGTCACAGGAGAGACACTATGGATTCTCAGTGCATCATGTCGGGAGCCCAAAGACATTGATTTGTCCCATTGTTGGTGCTGTGAGTCTTGATCACGTGATTAAGGCGCTGTCTGCTGGGTCTCTCCACTGTAAAGTTCCTCCTTATTCCTGGATAGTCCATTTCTAAACCTCTTTCTGCTATCAGATCAGGGCAAAATTTAAGCCAAGGGAAAATTTCCTCCAAATCAATTTTTATGTAGCCTGTATGACAGCAGGTATGGATCCTTATATGGTAACACATACTTTTCATGTACACTCATATTTTTATTTTTATTTTATTAATTTAATTTAATTTAATTAATTAATTTGTTTTTTGCTTAGAAATGTGCAGTCACCTATTAAAGGCAGACATCGCCAAAGGGAACACATATTTCTAAATTCTTTTAGCTGGAAGGCTAGCACTCCCTCCACCACCACCCCCCAAAAAACACACAAAGATTCCCAACACACATGAGCCAAGGGCTGAATCTTCAGTCTGTGCAAATTATTCTAATCTAGGCTTGGTGTCTTCTGCTCCGGCGACCTACAGACTTTCTTTCTCAAAGAGGAAAATTAGACAAAATATCCTATCTACTGGGATATGGCTTACACACACTCAGGTGTTTTCTCCCCCAGCCTTGTGTAATTTCTTTCTTTTTCTTTCTTTCTTTCTTTCTTTCTTTCTTTCTTTCTTTCTTTCTTTCTTTCTTCCTTCCTTTCTTTCTTTCTTTCTTTCTTTTTTTTTTTTTTCAACGTTTATTTATTTTTGGGACAGAGAGAGACAGAGCATGAACGGGGGAGGGGCAGAGAGAGAGGGAGACACAGAATCGGAAACAGGCTCCAGGCTCCGAGCCATCAGCCCAGAGCCTGACGCGGGGCTCGAACTCCCGGACCGCGAGATCGTGACCTGGCTGAAGTCGGACGCTTAACCGACTGCGCCACCCAGGCGCCCCTTTCTTTCTTTTTTTTTTAATTTATTGCCAATGCAGTGTAGTCTTGGCTTCAGGAGCGCATTCCTATGATTCATCACTTACATACAACCCCAGTGCTCATCCCAAGTATCCTCCTCAATGCCCATCACCCATTTTCCCCACTCCCCCATATCCTATTCCCATCAACTCTCAGTCTGTTCTCTGTGTTTAAGAGTCTCTTATGGTTTGTCTCCCTCTCTCTTTGTATCTAATTTTTCCTTCCCTCCCACTATGGTCTTCTGTTAAGTTTCTCAAATTCCACATAAGAGTGACATCATACGATATCTGCCTTTCTCTGACTGACTTATTTCACTTAGCATAATACCCTCCAGATCCATCCACGTTGTTGCAAATGGTCAACTTTCCTTCTTTTTCATCACCAAGTAGTATTCCATTCTCTGTATATATAGCCATTCATCAGTTGATGGACATTTGAGCTCTTTCCATAATTTGGCTATTGTTGAAATGCTACTATAACCACTGGAGTACATGCGCCCCTACGAATCAGCACTCGTGTGCCCCTTAGGATAAATTTCTAGTAGTGCTATTATTGCTGGGCCATAGGGTAAATCTAATTTTGATTTTTTGAGGGACCTCCACACTGTTTTCCAGTGTGGCTACACCAGTTTGTATTCCCACCAACAGTGCAAGAGGGTTCCCCTTTCTCCACATCCTCACTAACATCTGTTGTTTCCTGAGTTGTTACTTTTAGCCACTCTGACCAGTGTGAGGGGGTATCTCAATGTGTTTTTGGTTTGTATTTCCCTGATGATGAGTGATGTCAAGCATCTTGTCATGTGTCTGTTTACCATCTGGATGTCTTCTTTGGAAAAGTGTCTGTTCATGTTTTCTGCCCATTTCTTCACTGGATTATTCGTTTTCTGGGTGTTGAGTTTGGTAAGTTGTTTATAGATTTTGTATACTAACTAACCCTTTATCCGTTATGTCATTTGCAAATATCTTCTCCCATTCCATCGGTTACCTTTTAGTTTTGTTGATTGTTTCCTGTGCTGTGCAGAAACGTTTTACCTTGATGAGGTCCCAAATGGTCCGCTTTTGCTTTTATTTCCCTTGCCTTCAGAGACACATCAAGTAAGAAGTTGCTGTGGCCGAGGTCAAAGAGGTTGCTTCCAGTTTTCTCCTGTAGGATCTTGATGGTTTCCTGTCTCACACTTAGGTCTTTCATCCATTTTCAATTTATTTTTGTGTATGGTGTAAGAAAGTGGTCCAGGTTCATTCTTCTGCATGTTGCTGTCCAGTTCTCCCAGCACCATTTGCTAAAGAGACTGTCTTTTTTCCATTGGATACTCTTTCCTGTTGTCAAATATTAGTTGGCCATAAACTTGTGGGTGCATTTCTGAGCTCTCTATTCTGTTCCATTGGTCTATGTGTTTTTGTGCCAATACCATACTGTCTTGATGATTACAACTTTGTAATATAGGCTAAAATCCAGGATGATTATGCCTCCAGCTTTGGTTCTCTTTTTCAACATTGCTTTAGTATTTGGGTTCTTTTGTGGTTTCATAAAAATTTTAGGGGCGCCTGGGTGGCTTGGTCGGTTTAAGCGTCCGACTTCGGCTCAGGTCATGATCTCACAGTCCGTGAGTTCGAGCCCCACATCGGGCTCTGTGCTAACAGCTCAGAGCCTGGAGCCTGTTTCAGATTCTGTGTCTCCCTCTCTCTCTGCCCCTCCCCTGTTCATGCTCTGTTTCTCTCTGTCTCAAAAATAAATAAACGTTAAAATTTTTTTTTTTTTTTTAATTTTAGGATTGTTTGTTCTAGCTCTGTGAAGAATGCTGGTGCTATTTTCATTGGGATTGCAGTGAATGTGTAGATTACTTTGGGTAGTATTGACATTTTAACAATACTTATTCTTCCAATCCATGAGCATGGAATGTTTTTCCATTTCTTTGTGTCTTCTTCTAGTTCTTTCATAAGATTTCTATGGTTTTCAGTGTGCAGATCTTTTACATCTTTGGTTAGGTTTGTTTCTATGTATTTTATAATTCTTGGTGCAATTGTAAATGGAATATATTCCTTGATACTTCTTTCTGTTACTTCATTATTTGTGTCTAGAAATGCAACCGATGTCTATACGTTGATTTTGTATCCTGTGACTTTCCTGAATTCATGTATCAGTTCCAGCAGTTTTAGGTGGGCTCTTCAGTAGAGTTTCCTGTCATTTGTGAAGAGTGAAAGTTTGACTTCTTCTTGTCAATTTGGATGCCTTTTATTTCGTTTTGTTGCCTGATTGCTGAGGCTTGGACTTCCAACACTATGTTAAATAACAGTGTGAGAGTGGACAGCCCTGTCATGTTCCCGATCTCAGAGGGAACGTTCTGTTTTTCCCCATTGAGAATGATATTAGCTGTGGGCTTTTCATTTATGGCTTTTATGATGTTAAGGTATATTCCTAATATCCTGACTTTCTTGAGGGTTTTTATTAAGAAAGGATGTTGTATTTTGTCAAATGTTTTTTTCTACACCTATTGACAGGATCCTATGGTTCTTATCCTTTCTTCTATTAATGTGATATATCACATTGATTGATTTGCAAATATTGAGCCAGCCCTGCAGCCCAGGAATGAATTCCACTTGATCATGGTGAAGAATTCTATTAATATACTATTGAATTTGATTTGTTAGTATCTGGTTGAGAATTTTTGCATCCATGTTCATCAAGGATGGTTGCCTGTAATTCTCTTTTTTAGTGGGGTCTTTGTCTGGTTTTGTAATCAAGGTAATTTGGGCTTCGTAGAACGAGTCTGGAAACTTTCCTTCTGTTTATATTTTTTGGAACATCCTGAGAAGAATAGGTATGAACGCTGCTTTAAATGTCTGGTAAAATTCCCCTGGGAAGGCATCTGGCCCAGGACTCTTACTTGTTCGGAGATTTTTGATAACTGATTCAATTTCTTCATTGGTTATGGGTCCGTTCAAATTTTCTATTTCTTCCCTCTTGAATTTTGGTAGTGTGTGGGTGTCTAGGAATTTGTCCAATTCTTCCAGGTTGTCCAGTTTGTTTGCACATAATTTTTCATCATATTCTCAAAAAATTATATGTATTTCTGTGGTGTTTGTTTTGATCTCTCCTCTTTCATTTGTGATTTTATCTATTTTGGTCCTCTCTCTATTTTCTTTTTGAGAAGTCTGGTTAGGGGTTATCAACATTATTTATTCTTTCCAAAAACCATCTCTTAGATTCTTCTGGGTTTTTAAAATTCTTTATTGTTTATTTCTGCTCTAATCTTTATTATTTCTATTCTGCTGCTGACCTTGGGCTTTCTTTGCTGCTGCCCTTCTAGTTCCTTTAGATGTGAGGTTAGGTTATGTATTGGGGACCTTTCTTGCTTCTTGAGACAGGCCTGAATTGCAATGTATTGTCCTTTTAGAACTGCCTTTGCTGAATCCCAAAGGCTTTGGACTGCTGTGTGTTCATTTTCATTTGCTTCCATACATGTTTTGATTTCTTCTTTAATTTCATGGTTGACCCATTCATGCTTTAGTAGGATGTTCTTTAATATGCATGTATTAAGGGGATTTCCAAATTTTTTCTTGTGGTTGACACCAAGTTTCATAGTGTTGTGATCTGAAAATAGGCATGGTATGATCTCAATCCTTTTATACTTGCTGAGGGCTGTTTTGTGACCCAGTATGTGATCTATTTTCAAGAATGTTCCATATGCCCTCGAGAAGAATGTGTATTCTGCTGTCTTGGATGAAAACTTCTGGATATACGTTAAGTCCATCTGGTCCAATGTGTCATTCAGAGCCATTGTGTCCTTATTGATTTTCTGACTAGATGGTCTGTCCATTGCAGCAAGTGGAGTATTAAAGTCCCCTACAATCACGGTATTATTATCTATACATTTATTTATATTTGTGATTAATTGATTTACATATTTGGGTGCTCTCATGTTGGGGGCATAAATATTTACAATTGTTAGCTCTTCTTGATGATGGACCCCTCAGTTATGATATAATGGCCTTCTTCATCTCTTGTTACAGTCTTTGTGTTAAAATCTAGTTCGTCTGGTATAAATATGGCTACTCCAGCTATCTTTTGATGTCCAATAGCATGATAGATGGTTCTCCATCCCCTCACTCTCAATCTGCAGGTGTTCTCAGATCTAAAATGAGTTTCTTGTAGGCAACATATAGATGCATCTTATTTTTTTTTTATCCATTCTGATACCCTGTGTCTTTTGATTGGGGCATTTAGTCCATTTATATTGAGAGTGATTATTGAAAGGTATGGATTTACTGCCATTGTGTTATCTGCAGGTTTTGTGCTTATGGTGATGTCTCTGGTCCCTTGTAGTCATTGCTGCTTTCCACTCACAGAGTCCCCCTTACGCTCTCCTGCAGGGCTGATTTAGTGGTCACAAACTCCTTCAGTTTTTGTTTGTCTGGGAAAGCCTTTATCTCTCCTTCTATTCTGAATGGCAGCCTTCCTGGATGAAGGATTCTTGGCTGCCTAGTTTTGCTATTCAGCACATTGAATGTTTCCTGCCACTCACTTCTGGCCTGCCAAGTTTCAGTGGACAGGTCTGCTACTACCCTTATGTGTCTACCCTTGTAGGTTAAGGCCCGTTTTTCCCTAGCTGCTTTCTTTTTTTTTTTTTTTTATTAATTTTTTTTTTCAACGTTTATTTATTTTGGGGACAGAGAGAGACAGAGCATGAACGGGGGAGGGGCAGAGAGAGAGGGAGACACAGAATCGGAAACAGGCTCCAGGCTCTGAGCCATCAGCCCAGAGCCTGACGCGGGGCTCGAACTCCCGGACCGCGAGATCGTGACCTGGCTGAAGTCGGACGCTTAACCGACTGCGCCACCCAGGCGCCCCCCTAGCTGCTTTCATAATTCTCTCTTTATCTTTGTATTTTGCAGTTTCACTATGATTATGTCATTTTTTGTTGATTTTGAAGGGAGTTCTCTGTGCCTCTAGCACTTGGATGCTTGTTTCCTTCCCCAGATGAGGGAAGTTCTCAGCTATAATTTGTTCACATAAACCTTCTGCCCCTTTCCTTCTCTCTTCTTCTTCCAGAACTCCTATGATACGGTTATTATTTCATTTCACAGAATCACTTAGGTCTCTAAATCTCCCCTCATGGTCTAGTAGTTTCCTTGCCCTCCTTTTTTTCAGCTTCATCATTTTCTATAATTTTGTCTTCTATTTCACTTATTCTCTCTTTGACTTCTTCCATCCTTGCTGTCACTGCAGCTGGGTTATTTTGTATCTCATTTACAACATTTCTTTTTTTTTTTTCAACGTTTTATTTATTTTTTTGGGGACAGAGAGAGACAGAGCATGAACGGGGGAGGGGCAGAGAGAGAGGGAGACACAGAATCGGAAACAGGCTCCAGGCTCTGAGCCATCAGCCCAGAGCCTGAAGCGGGGCTCGAACTCACGGACCGCGAGATCGTGACCTGGCTGAAGTCGGACGCTTAACCGACTGTGCCACCCAGGCGCCCCATCATTTACAGCATTTCTTAATTCTTCTTGATTATTTCATAGGTCTTTGATCTCTGCAACAATAGATTCCCTGGTGTCTCCTATGCTTTTTCTCAAGCCCAGCTCTCAGTCTCATGACTGTTATTCTAAATTCTTGTTCAGATATATTGTTTATATCTTTTTTGAGCAGTTATCTGCCTGTCATTTATTCCTGGAATTTCTCATGAGGAGAGGTCTTCCATTTCATCATTTTGTCTAGGTTTCTGGTTTTTACACGTTTTAATAGCTTGTTATGTGTCCTGCACCTGCAAGTCCTACCATATTAAGAATAGGTCCTGGGACTTCAGGAAGTGTTTGTGGAGTGTGATCATGTTACATATTTGGCTGTTCTGTCACACTGCTCATAGTGGTGATGGTTTGGACCTTCCACCAGGTGTGTTTTCATTTGTTCACTGAAGGAGCCCTGGAAAAAGGAAAGGTGAGGGAAGCCTGATTCCCATACAAATAAAAAATGAAAGGGTCAGAAAAAAAAAAAAAAAAGACCAGGCAGAGAATCAAAGAAACTATAAGGCTTAACCCAGAGAGAGAGGGGGGAAATTAATAAGGAGATACAGAAAAGGTGTAAAAACAATAGAGAAAAATGCCTGACTAAACAAGCAAACAAACAAACAGAATGGAGAATGAAACCAGGTGGGGTGTATATATATATATATATATATATATAGAGAGAGAGAGAGAGAGAGAGAGAGACTTGACCAAAAGTCAAATCAGAAACTGTGATCGTGATTCCAAAGGAAATAAAAAGAAGGTAAAAAGAAGGGAAAAGAGAAAAAATGAAAGAAAAGAAAAGAGAAAAAGAAAAACAAAACAAAACAAAATGGACTAACATAGAAAACTGCAGGACAGCTGCCTGTTGGTGCTCAGGACCGCTGGCTGTGCTGGTCTGGAGGAGAGGCTGTCTGGCCTGGTCAGGGTCAGTCCTGCTCCAGTATTTAAGCTGTTACCAGGCATGGAGGGGCGGGGTTTGTTGTAAACCGGTCCTGCCTCCACTGGGGGCTGCTGTCCTGTTCCCTGAAGCCCCACCATGTTGGTGATGGGAAGAAAAGTGTCTCAAACCATGCTGTTCAGACTGTCCTCATAGAGGAGTGCAGGGAGGGTGGGGCCAGCTTGTCCTGTTCCACAGTCTCCTGCACCTCCTAGATGCTCAGATGGGATTCAAAACAAGATGCCTTAAAGAATCCCACACCTCACAGATTTGGTTCTGGGGTAGCACCATTCTGCCCAGCCTACACGGCTGATGCCTGCAGGGTCTTTTTTCCTTGGGATGGCACTAAACCCTCTTCCCACAGTACTCCAGGGTGGGGACTGCTCTCTCCCAGTCACCCCTGAGATCGCTACTGGGCCCCGGGGCTGGCTCCCTCTCCACGAGGCATGTGCACACTGCAAGCTGCAAGAGAAAGTCTTGCACCCCTGAAAACTCTAATCTTCAACTCCTGAGACTTTGCAAAGTACAAACTGGCACTCTCCGTATTTCTCGTTCCCCCTCCATGGTCCAGAGATGTTTTTCTCTCATCTGAACACAATGCCATACTCCTACAGCCTCTTTCTCTCCCTTTTGTGTCTCCACAGAAGGGGTCCCCTCCCCTCCATGCCTATGCTGACCGTTTTATCTCTCCCAATCCACATACGTGCACCTCAGTCCCGCCAAGCTGTCTCCTTCCACCTGTGGAGATGTTTCTATCACTCCCCAGACCTATTTCCTGGGTGTTCCAAGTGTTCTGATCTCAATACAGCTGTGTTTGAGGGACCAGGAAAATCCTTGTCCCACTACTTCTCTGCTATCTTGACTCCAGTCTTTTCTGTTTTAATGTGTATTTTCGAGAGAGAGAGAGAGAGTGTGTGTGCACGCAAGCAGGGAAGGGGCAGAGAGAGGGGGACAAAGGATCCCAAGCATGCTCATAGTGACAGCAGCAAGCCTGGTGAAAGTCTCAAACTCACCAACCATGAGATCATGACCAGAGCAGAAGTCGGACACTCAAGTGACTGAGGCACCCAGGTGCCCCAAATTGTGTAATTTCTTTAGCCAATTGGGGGTGAGACAGAGAGTTGCTTGCATGTTTGTATCTGACAAGCACTTTGTTGGATTATTCCAGAATATGGGTGGATTTAGGCATCAGTCGATTTCACCTACTTTGTTATTAGGCAGACCCAAAGCCACGTTACAACCTGCCCCTCATGTTTTGAGCAAAGCCCAAACAGGGTTGAACCACATTCTGGCCCCATTTGGTCTACTTGCTGATGGGGTCAGGCTTGCTCAAAAGGCCACCCCATGGCCCGGGGTCACCAACAGGTCTGGGGAGTCTCTCGAGCCACCTGTTTGCCTGGGAGCCACTATGCTTAGATGCTCACACAAATGCTTCGTTTCTATGAAAATCAGAGCAGGGGGAAATAGTCCTAGCCTGGACTATTTCTGTCCCTATACCGACACAGTTGTAAAATGTCATTTTTAATGGTATTTTTGGGGAGAAAGGAGCAATAAAGACAAACATGACTACCCCCCCTCCCCAGGCCATCATGGAACTATGGGTGTGTTTTCTGGTAGGAACCTCTTCAGCCATTTAGAGATAAGTATCTCTGGGGACAGTGAAGAAATGGGTCTGTTCTCAACCCAGATTTGTCTCCTCCTCACCCGTGCCTCCCAGGTGACTTGGATGAAGATATAATCCCGGAAGAGGAAATCATTTCCCGAAGCCAGTTCCCTGAGAGCTGGCTATGGCGCATAGACGAACTCAGTGAACCTGAGAAAGATGGGTAAGGCTGAGACACCCCCCCCACCTTAGCCCACCCCCCAGGCCAGCTCCTATAGCGGCCCCATCTGGACCACTTTGTTTGCATGCACCCCATGCCTCTCTTTTCTGGAATCACTGGGCAACCCCACAACCCAGCCTAGAAAAAAAATCAAGAGTCAGGCTCCCTCCGTGTGCCCAGCCCCCACTCCTCCCTCCAACCTGCCCCTTGGGGCCCCTCCACACCAGCTCTCCCCCCAGACCCCTGACACTGCCTCTTTTTAATACCCCCACTTCTCTTCCATCCAGAATCTCCACAAAGACCATGAATATATTTTTGAAAGACTCCATCACCACCTGGGAGATTCTGGTGGTGAGCTTGTCGAACAAGAAAGGTGAGAGAAGGTGGTGGCCCCATGCTCACGAGTCAGGGATCCCAAGGCCATTGGGCATTTTCTCATCCCATCCAGAGAGATCCCCTGTTTCTTGGTGGCTGACACACTGCTCCCAGGTGACAAGTGGGGGTGTCAGATCCTGCTCTGTGGGTGACGAGTCAGCGCCTTTTGTAAATAGATTTTCTTTCGAGAGCAGTTTTAGGTTGACAGCAAAATTGAGGGGAAGGTACAGAGAGTTCCCACATACATCCAGTCTACCCACCCCCGATGCACACAGTCTGCCCCGCGCAGACATGCACTATCAGCATCCCTCACCAGCCTAGTGTATTCGTGACACTGACACGCCTATCGTCACCCCAAGTTCATCATTGACATGAGTGTTCACTCTCAGTGTTGTACGATCTACAGGTTTGGACACAGATATAAGGACATATGTCTACCATTGTACTATCATACAGAATAATTTGCAACAACAAACACCCTTAAGGGGTGGTGTTGACAGGGTGATGGGTAAATCCATTAAGAAAATATGAAGGAGGTAGCAGGATGAAATGTATGATTGGCACATTGGCGGCCAGATTGTGAAACTTGGCAAAAAAAAAAAAAAAAAGGTAACCAGGGGGTAGGGGGCCCACCACAGGGAGCTGGGGAGCCCTGGTCTAATGGGGGTGGTCTCAGGCAGGCCTCAGAGCAGGGTGAGGAGAGGGAGGCACTAATTTTAAGGCAGATGTGTGATACTTTCATGTGATCATTTTGAAAAAATCAACGTGAATGCAAAAAAAAAAAAAAAAAAAAACCATGATAAACAAAATATCTCCATTGTAAATAGAAGCCAGCACTGAGCTGAGCCATCACAGAGTTTGAGGCAAGAGTGAAAATGAGTGCGCCCCACCGCCCCCCCCCATGCCTGATTTAGGTACATTTTAAAGGTTAATTTTTTCGCCGAGCATTAAAGTAGGTGAAAAAATATTGAAACATTAAAAGGGAGGTATGTTAGGGGGCTGGGGTTGCTCTGTCTGTTAAGCGTCTGAACTAGGCTCCAATCACGATCTCACGGTTCATGAGTTTGAGCCTCATGTTGGACGCTGTGTTTTACCAGGTACAATTTTTTTAAAGTTTATTTATTTATTTTGAGAGAGAGAAAGAGAGAGATACAGCATGAATAGGGAAGGGGCAGAGAGACGGGGAGAGAGAGAGAATCCCAAGTAGGCTCTGAGCTACCGGCCAATGCAGGGCTCGAACTCACGAGACCCCGAGATCATGACCTGAGCCGAAACTAAGAGTCAGATGCTTATTGACTGAGCCACCCAGACGCCCTTTACCTGGTACCATTTTTAACTCCCAACACATTATCTCATTCAGTGCTCACAAGAACCCTCTGAGGTTGGTACATTTATTCTCCGACAAATGAGGATACTGAAGCTAGGGAAGGCAGGTCACTTGCCCAAGATCACCAGGGGATGAACCTTTCAGGAACGCCATCTTAGAGGTTCAGAATTTATATTTTAGGATGGTTACCAGTGGAACTTGGAAATTTTAGACTCCTGAGATACCATGAATGCAAAGAGTCAGCCGAGTTACAAGCAGGGAGCTTCTCAAGCTTAAATGCCTGGATTCAAATCCCAGGTCGTCCACTAGGCAGCTGTGTGGCCTGAGTCAAGTTACTCACCCTCTCTGTGTGCATCCATAAAACAGGTATAATGCAAATAGTAGCCACTCAAAGTGTTGTGCGGAGAGTTTTTTGAGTTAATACGTGTGGAGCCCTTAAAATGGTGCCTGGCACATTACAGATGTTCGATGAGTGTGAGTCATTATTGAAGCCAAACATATTTTATTTTTGTAAATTTTTTTTTTGAGAGAGAGAGATCTCGAGCAGGTGAGGGGCAGAGAGAGGGAAACACAGAACTTGAAGCAGGCTCCAGGCTCTGAGCTGTCAGCACAGAGCCAGATGTGGGGCTCGAACTCACAAAACATAAGATCAGACATGAGCTGAAGTTGGATGCTTAACCGACTGAACCACCCAGGTGCCCTGGTTGATTTTTTTTTTTAATTAATGGGTTTTCTTAAAAAAAATTTTAATGTTTATTTATTTTTGAGGGAGACAGAGACAGAGCATGAGCGGGGAGAGGCAGGGAGAGGGAGACACAGAATCTGAAGCAGGCTCCAGGCTCCAAGCTGTCAGCACAGAGCTTGACGCGGGACTCAAACTCATGAACTGTGAGATCATGACCTGAGCCAAAGTTGGACGCCCAACCGACTGAGCCACCCAGCGGCCCCTAATTAATGGGTTTTCTTAAACAATTTAGGTTTACAGAAACAACTGAGAATTACCACTCACTCCTCAATTCCCCCCAATTCCCATCTCTAACCCTTTTTTGCATTAGGTGGTACCTTTGCCAAAATCTCTGGGACAACACTGATACATTATCATCAACTTCAGTCAAAAGCTAGGGTTCCCTTTCAGTGATGTACCTTCCATGGGTTTGGACCAACATGCGGTGACATGTAGCTGTCCTTCCAGGGTCACGGAGGGTAGGCGTTTCTCTGCCTCAAACATAACACGGATGGTGTGTCAGAGGTCACTCTGTGTGTGGTTCTCTCTCGCTCCTTCCAGCTTGTTCAAGGGAAAAGCTAAGTCTGGTGCAAGGATGTCCTCCTCTCCTCTGTAGGTCTTGACTGAGTTGGATTAGCAAGGAGAGAGCAGGTCTGCTTTCTGCAGGCACAACGTGAGCTGGCCAGTATTTAACAAAACAAAACTGTTTTGTTTCCCTGGAGGTAGTCTCCTGTTTGTGGTGCAAAAGCTGATTTTTCACCCACCAGAGTAAATTAAATCTGGCTTTAAGAATGTGAAAATAGGGGCGCCTGGGTGGCGCAGTCGGTTAAGCGTCCGACTTCAGCCAGGTCACGATCTCGCGGTCCGTGAGTTCGAGCCCCATGTCGGGCTCTGTGCTGACAGCTCGGACCCTGGATTCACTTCAGATTCTGTGTCTCCCTCTCTCTCTGCCCCTCCCCCATTCATGCTCTGTTTCTCTCTGTCTCAAAAATAAATAAACATTAAATATATATATAGGATGTGAAAACAGGGAGCGGAGGGCGTCTGGGTGGCTCAGTTGGTTAAGTGTCTGACTTTGGCTGAGGTCATGATCTCATGGTCCATGGATTCGAGCCCTGCGTCGGGCTCTGTGCTGACAGCTTAGACCCTGGAGCCTGCTTCAGATTCTGTGTCTCCCTCTCTCTGCCCCTCCCCCATTCCAGCTCCGCCTCTCAAAAATAAATAAACATTTGGGGCGCCTGGGTGGCGCAGTCGGTTAAGCGTCCGACTTCAGCCAGGTCACGATCTCGCGGTCCGTGAGTTCGAGCCCCGCGTCGGGCTCTGGGCTGATGGCTCAGAGCCTGGAGCCTGTTTCCGATTCTGTGTCTCCCTCTCTCTCTGCCCCTCCCCCGTTCATGCTCTGTCTCTCTCTGTCCCCAAAATAAATAAACGTTGAAAAAAAAAGGAAAAAAAATAAATAAATAAACATTAAAAAAATGTAAAAATGAATAGTAGATAAGAAATGATAACTACCTCCCGTGACTATAACAGACCCCCCGAGAATGATGAATAATGACTGTAGGTTAGCAAATAAGGATTTTGTTCAAGTCTCTATTTTTTTCAACACTGAAGAATACAGACACACAAAAATTATTAAATTATAATATATTTCTTTTTCAACTGCATTTTAAAAATATTTACTTATTTTTGAGAGACTGAGAGAGAGTGGTGGGGAGGGGGCAGAGAGAGAGGGAGAAAGAGAATCCAAAGCAGTCTCCATACCATCAGCTCAGAGCCTGAGGCCAGGCTCCAACTCAGGAACCTGGAGATCATGACCTGAGCTGAAATCAGGAGTCAGACGCTTAACCACCTGAGCCAACCAGGTGCTCCAAATTTTAATACACTTCTTGGTGCAACACTATTTTTATTTATTTTTTTAGTGTAGCATTTTTTTTAACGTTTATTTATGTTTGAGACAGAGAGAGACAGAGCATGAACGGGGGAGGGGCAGAGAGAGAGGGAGACGCAGAATCTGAAATGGGCTCCAGGCTCTGAGCTGTCAGCACAGAGCCCGACGCGGGGCTCGAACTCACGGACCGCGAGATCGTGACCTGAGCTGAAGTCGGACGCTTAACCGACTGAGCCACCCAGGTGCCCCAAATTTTAATACACCTTTGGTGCAACATTATTTTTATTTATTTTTTTAGTGTAACATTTCAATATGATAAAGCTTTTGCACATTTTGCTTATATCAACCCAGTGCTTGAATATAGCCTAGTAGCTGTTGAATCACAAATTAACCATCGCTTTTGCAGTCATTTTCACTCCTGTAGATCAGCACTGTCCACCAGAAATATGATGCATGTCATTTTAAATCTTCTGGTAGCCCCATAAAAAAAGAGGAGGTGACATCAATTTTATTGTACATTTTTTTAACCAGATGTCTCCAAAACATTATTCTTTCAACATGTGGTAAATATGTTAAAAAATATGTTGAAAAATATGTTGAAAAAAGCATCATCAGACTCATAATAATGTTATAACCATCTGTTCATATTTGAGAATAACCTATTAATACCTCAAAATTATGAAAGATACATTTACTTGATCATACTAAGCCTTTGATGTACCATATATTTATACTTGCAGAACGTTTCAATGAGGGTGCTACCATTTTTCTTTTTTAAGATTTTAATTTTATTTGTAAGTCATCTCCACACCCCACGTGAGCTTGAACTCATGGCCCCAGATCAAGAATCACACCACCACTGACTGAGCCAGTCAGTGGAAAGGCGCCCCTAGCCTTTCACTGGAAATACTTTGATCTGTATTGTAGGATTTGCAAAATGTACAGCTGAAAAGGTAGGTTGGCATATGCAAATTGTTCCAAACATGTGTTAAAAAGTTTTCTGAGCTAGCCACATTCCAGGTGCCCAGGGACCAGAGAGAGCTCAGGCTACCATTTTGGAGAGCCCAGGTATGGACCCTTCGGGTGTGCTCGAGCCCTTCCCCCTGCACACCTACCTGTGAGTAAAACTACAAGAAGAAAATGGAAACCGTACATGACAGTGACTCTCAGCTGCCACCACTATCGGTAATGTGTCACCTGTACAATTGTTTAGCCCCTGGCCTTGCACAAACACAGGCTGAGCTTGACACAGCTCCCACAGTCAGGGGTAAGCACTGAGAGCCTGTCCACCTCCTTCCCTTGACACTCCACTCCTGGGCAGGGATCTGCGTGGCTGACCCCTATGAGGTCACGGTGATGCAAGACTTCTTCATCGACCTGCGGCTACCCTACTCTGTCGTGCGCAATGAGCAAGTGGAGATCCAGGCCGTTCTCTACAATTACCAGGATGTTGGGGAGCTCAGGGTGGGTTCCCGCGGGGGCAGAGGTATGGTGGAGAGCTTGGAAGATGGCAGGTGTGGGGGGGAACCATGGCACATGCCCCTTGACTGATACTCTTTCCCTGGCAGGCGAGGGTGACCCTGATCTACAACCCAGCCTTCTGCAGCCTGGCCACCGCCAAGAAACCCTATCAGCAGATTCTGGAAATCCCAGCCAAGTCCTCAATAGCCGTGCCTTTTCTCCTCGTGCCTCTGAAGGTCGGTCTACATGAGGTGGAGGTCAAGGCTGCTGTCGACAATCGTTTACTCATGGATGGTGTCAAGAAACTCTTGAAGGTCGTGGTGAGTCCTTGGGGCACCTGCAGTCCCTTGTCCTTTGGGAGAGGCTCCTGTCTCCCCATGCTGTCAACCCAGGTTGGAGACACTGACTCTGAGACACCAAGAGTGTCCAGTGTCCAGCTTAGGATGCTTGGGAGTCCTGCAAGATTGGAAGCAAGGCCAGGATTAGGGTGAGTAAGTGAGGAACAGTTACATTTCTACACTTTCTTAGTGATGAACATTCTCAAAAATAATACTAGATCAAGTCATAAATAAAAATAAAGCCTGCGGGTGACTGGGGTGCCTGGGTGGCTCAGTCAGTTAAGCATCTGACTTTAGGTGATGGTCTCACAGCTCATGAGTTTGAGCCCTGTGTTGGGCTCTGCACTGAGTGGGGAGCGCAGAGCCTGCTTTGGGTTCTGTGTCTCCCTCCCTCTGTGCCCCTCCCCTGCCCCCACTCACACTCTGTCTCTTTCTCTCTCAAAAATAAACATCAAAGGGGCGCCTGGGTGGCGCAGTCGGTTAAGCGTCCGACTTCAGCCAGGTCACGATCTCTCGGTCCGTGAGTTCGAGCCCCGCGTCGGGCTCTGGGCTGATGGCTCAGAGCCTGGAGCTTGTTTCCGATTCTGTGTCTCCCTCTCTCTCTGCCCCTCCCCCGTTCATGCTCTGTCTCTCTCTGTCCCAAAAATGAATAAACGTTGAAAAAAAAATTAAAAAAATATATTAAAAAAATAAATAAATAAATAAAAAATAAACATCAAAAAAAATTTTTTTAAATAAAAAATAAAAGGCTCCTATCATCTTTATTAATATTTTCAAGCAAAGGTGAGGTCATGAGGGCAACAATCTTTTAACGCAATATTGTAAGGAATCAAAATTAATGCTAAAAAACCTGTGATGAACAAAAGATCAAATTTTAAATAGAGACAGTGCCAAGTCAAACCATAACTGGAGCCTGAAGCTAATGGAAAAATGAAGGCTCCCATCCACGTGTCTGTTTTTAATAGTTGAAATTGTTTGGTGGTTAATTTTCCCCCAAAAAGTTAAAGTAATTGAAAAAATATTGAAACGTTGAAAAGCAAATGCTTTAAAACTCACAGTGTTATGTTACAGTGAGATGTCTTATTTATACTCAAACCAGAATTTACCATAATATTTCTTTCCTGACTTTACTAGAACCAAACTCGAATTTTTTAAAAAGGTTTTATTTATTTTTTATTTTTTTAACGATTATTCATCTTTGAGAGACAGAGAGAGACACAGAGCATGAGTGGGGAAGGGGCAGAGAGAGAGGGAGACACAGAATCCAAAGCAGGCTCTAGGCTTTGAGCTGTCAGCACAGAACCTGATGCGGGGCTTGAACCCACGAACTGCAAGATCATGACCTGAACCAAAGTCGGATGCTCAACCGACTGAGCCACACAGGCACCCCTATTTTTTTCTGTTTTAAAAAAATATTTATATATTTTGAAAGAGACAACAGAGTGCAAGCAGGGAAGGGGCTAAGAGAGAAGGAGACAGAGAATCTGAAGCAGGCTCCAGGCTCTAAGCTCTGAGCTGTCATCACAGAGCCCGACATGAGGCTCACTCATGAACTGTGAGCTCATAACCTGAGCTGAAATCAGACGCTTAACTAAGGCACCCAGGCGACCCAAGATTTTATTTTTAAGTAATCCGGTGTGGCACTTGAACTTACAACCCCAAGATCAAGAGTCCCATGCTTTTCCACCAAGCCGCACAGGCACCCCCAGGAGCACAATCTTAATTATCCCTTTAACAGGGGTCCCAGTGTGGCACCAATGGGAAGAAACCCAAGAGGGCGCTGGAGCCTGCACAAGGCTCCCCAGAGCCAGTGTGTCCACAACTCCCAATTCTGCACCCTCTGATGCTGGTAGCTTGAAATCTACCGTGGCAGGGATGTTCGCAGGATGGAAACTGCCAGTGCCACAAATCAGGATCTTTTCTTCCTGGAGAGATGGCTATCAAATGTTTACCAGCATGCCATGGAGGAGACTGGGTCTCCAAAGGAAAATGTGTGCATTAGTACCAGCTTCAAGGAGAATGTGTGATGGAAGGGCACAAACAGCAGCAGTCCAGCATGGAAGGAGAGCTTCACTTGGGACATTGATAATAAGATAGCCCCTAGTTTAACTGAGCGCTTACTAAGTGCCAGGCATTGTACTCAGCACTTTATGCACATTCTTTTATTTTAAGGACGTTTGAGAGGCAGTGGGGGTAAACTGACTCCCAGTCACAGAACTAGGATGGGTGATGCCATCGTGCCTATGCCCTGCTGATCAGCTGTGTCTGTTCTTTTATTCACCTGACTTCCCCCTCCCCCATCCCATCCCAACACTGTTCAGCCTGAAGGGATCAGAGTCGACAAAACTGTGGCCGTTCACACACTGGATCCAGAAAACCGGGGCAGAAGTGAGTCAGCCACAGCAGAAGGGTTGAAAGCTGGAGGGTCGGGGGTAGGGGGAGAGGCAGGGCCTTGTGGGAGAGGGTGACGCCACGGGTCCCTCCCATTCCACTGGCAGACGGAGTGCAGCGAGCAGAGATCCACGCCACAAACCTCCGTGACCAGGTACCAGACACAGATTCAGAGACCAGGATCCTCCTGCAAGGTGAGCTGCCACTGACCCTCGCCCAGGAAGGCACAGCTCTGGAGAAGGGGACCTAATTTCTCCGAATTCTGGGTGTATATACTACCGTGCGTCCCCTGCCTCCACTACAGCTAGAACAGCAGGCCACCTCCCTGATCTGTTTTATAGAGGGTTCCAGGCAGTATTTAGTTCAGCAAATAGCCTTTGCTGACAGAGAAGCTTAAATGAGCAACAGTATAGTTCAAGAGCAGGAAATTCTGGAACTAATTGCCTGAGTTGGACGACTGGAGCCAGAAGGGAAAAGAAGTTCCTGGAAAACCACCTTGTAACCTGTAAGCTGTAAGGTTTTGGGGAGAGACCCTTGGTTTTCTCATCTGTGATGGGGTGAATAATAGTACCTATATCAAAGGCTTGTTGAGAGGATTAAATGAGATACTGTATGATGTTTCTCTAGAACAGCGCCTGGCAACAGCATGAAGCATGATCTAAGTATTGGTGACGATTGTTCTGGAATTAATTTGCCACTTGTGACAAGAGGCTCAGGGAGCAGATTTCTGTGAAGCATAAGACCCCCTTCCCTACAAATGTTGACACCCTCCCCACTCCCCTACCCCGCCTCGTACCTCCTACCATCACGTCCCCTCAGCCCCCAACTACCCATGACCTCTTTGGCACTGGCTGCCTGGAGCCTGGGATCGCTGGGGACAGCCCTGCCCCTTCTCACGCCACCCCATGGTGGGTGAGTTGCTTGAGCCCTGTCCTCCTGCTGGGTTGCAGGGACCCCGGTGGCTCAGTTGACTGAGGATGCCATTGACTCGGAGCGACTGAAAAACCTCATCGTGACCCCCTCGGGCTCCGGGGAGCAGAACATGAAAAGCATGTCGCGCACGGTCATTGCCGTCCATTACCTGGACCAAACGGACCAGTGGGACAAGTTGGGACCCACAAAGCGAAAGGAAGCCTTGCAGCTCATCAAAAAGGGTGGGTCTGCCTGGGAGACCCTCTCTGCTCCAGCTACCTCCAGAGCAGGGTCCTCCCTGAGACCCAGGCCCCTTTCCAGGCCACGCCCTTCCTCTAAGCTCCTCCCCTTTCAGGATCCCTTCTTTTCAAAGACCTCCCTTGACCTTTGCCCTCTCTGAGACCCTGAGCCCCTCTGAGCCCTCTAGAACTCCCTCTCTCACTGAGGCCCCCTTGCCCTGAACCCCCTTGAGGTCTTTCGCCTCTCTGAACCCCTCTCCTCTGAGAACTCCTTCCCTTTTTAGAAGCCCCTTCCGCTCTTCTAGCAGACTTCCCTGCTCAGCCCTGAGCCCCCTCATTCCTCCCTGAACCCCTGTCTCCCCCCTCAGAGAATCCTTGTCCCCTGAGCCCCTCCACTGAGCCCCTGCTCCTCTGGAGACACTTCTGGCTTCCCTGCAGGGTACTCCCAGCAGCTGGCCTTCAGACAAGACAACTCGGCTTTTGCGGCCTTCCAGAATCGGAAAGCCAGCACCTGGTGAGTGGTCTGGCACCCCACTGAGCAAAGCAGCCTTGGGTGGTCCGCCAGGTCTCGCCCGAAGGGCCCTATGCTATGGACCCTCAGCCCACACAGATGAACCGCCCACCTTGAGCTGCCACGTGGCCTGTGGACATCAAGCGCCCCCTGTGGCTAGGCTGGCGCCTGACTTGGGTGGGGAAGCTGGGCCAGCCTGTAGGCCCCGCCCCTCTCTGCTCATTGGTTTCCTGGAATGGCAGTCTCTGGATCCCGGAGGCGATTGGGTGACGCTTTGTGCCGCCCACAGGCTGACAGCCTACGTGGTCAAGGTCTTCTCTCTGGCAGCCAATCTCATTGTCATTCAGGCCGATGTCATCTGTGGAGCTGTCAGATGGCTGATCCTGCAGAGGCAGAAACCCGACGGGGTCTTCCAGGAAGATTCGCCCGTAATTGACCAAGAAATGACTGTAAGAGGCAAGGGTTTAGGGCAGGCTGGGGGGAAGGGTGGCTGTAGTCACAGGATAGACAGGAGAAAGGCTAGCCCTTTGGCTGAGAGTGTCACTATTCCATGTGAAAGACTAGAGGCCTTCAGAATCTAGTGCAAAACAGAAGTCCCTCCCCCTTCATTCAGAAAATATAGAACAACTCACAGCTGTGGTTCTCTAAATGTGGTCTCCAGGGCAGCAGTATCAGCATCACCTTCAAATTAGTTAGAAATGTATTTTCTCAAAGCTGGACTCGAGATTCAGAAATCAGACACTTCAGGAGGAGGGCCTAGGAATCAGTTGCTACAAGCCCCCCACCCCCCACCATATGATGCTGATGCATGCATAAGGTGGGGAATCACTGCCTTAGCCTGACTTTTCAGACTTCCAATCTCACACCATCCCCCTACCCCCATCCACATGCCATCTGTACTGAAAGGAGCCTTGCTCTATCCAGCCACAGGGCCTTTCACATGCTATTCTCCCTGTCTGGCATGCCAACCCTGGTCATCCTGCAGGGAAATCTTTCCTGATCTCCCCAACTGAGTCACACTCCCACTTTCCAACCTCACTGCCACATCCACTTCTCCTCCTGCACCGCACTCACCTATTTGTAACGATATGTCTACTGGTGAGCTAATTGGTTCATGTCTGTCTCCCCTACTAGATGGGGAGCACTGTGGGGGTGGGACTGGTGTTGGGTTCTTACCCACCATCTTTTCCACAGCATGAGCAACAATTGCTGAATGAGTGAATATTGAAGAGTGTGGCCCACCTAGGGAGACACTGAGGAGAGACTCACCTGTGCCTTGACCTGCTGACCCTACAAGAGGTTTGGTCAGCATGTGGGGACATAGTGGTGATACTATCCTTATTTCCCGCTTCCCATTCTAGGGTGGCTACCAGGAGAATAAGGAGAAGGATGTGTCCCTCACAGCCTTTGTTCTCATTGCATTGGAAGCGGCTAAAGATATTTGCAATGATCGGTTCAACGTAAGTGTCCACCCACCCTCTCCTTCTCGCCTCCCTACCCACGGCACATCACTTTGGTGGGTGAGGTGTTACATTAGGTGATTCCCAGTCCTCCCAGTGTAATAGCAGCCACCACAGCAGCCATAATGCCCATAAAACCATAATAATTCCCAGCATTTTTTGAGCAGTTAACTAAGATGCTCATCTAAGTGCTGCACATGCTAAGTCCGACAATCCTTCTAAGAGTCCGAGACGTAGGCTACTCTTCTTATCCCCAGGTTACAGAGGAGAAAACTAAGACAGAAAGAGATCAAAGAATGGGTCCTTTCTGCCTGCTTTACCCTGTCCAGAGAGTGTCAGCCAATTTCAACAAAAGCCCCCCCAGCCTGCTTTCCCCATCACTGCTACATGATCAGTGCAGCATACCTTGCTGCGTCCCTGAAGAAAAGGCACAACTCAGACCCAAGAACACATCAAGGCTACTCTCTTAGTTCAGGAGATCTTTTAGGAAATTTTCCAAGGGGCCCATGACCCAAAAAGGAAATGATTACAAATATTGGCTCACGGCTGTCTCTTTTTCCTCTGGTTTTGGTTCTGAAGCAGAGAAGCTTAGAAAGGTGGACTCCCCAGAGTCTCTGCAATTACTCCCTCTGCTTTGTCCTGGGGTTTGAGAGTGGTTTGTTTGACCTTAACTTGCCAAGGTGGAGAGCCCAGGATTTTACCTCAGGCAGCTGCCCCTCCCTTCATCGGACTCAAGATAGAGGGGACAGGGCTGTTGACTTTAGGGCCTCAGAGGGACCCAGGCCGTTCTGGGCCCAATAATTCCTCTCTCCCTGCCACCCAGCCTGCCCAGCAGAACTTGGCTGCCTTCCTTGGGGAAATAGCCAGACCAAACCTAGAGCTTTCAGATACCCATAGGGGAAATTCTGATTGGCCCACCCGGGGTCAGGTGGTCATACCTGGTCCAATCAGCTGAGGCCAGGAAGTAGGTCTTACTGAGCAAATATGGCTGCTTCCACTGTGGCCGAGTGAATGAAAGACCGAAGTTTCTGCAAAAGTCAAGAGTAGATGGAGAACAGGCAGCTGGGCAGGGAAGCTGGGCAGCTGGGAAAGGATTAGTTTCTGCTGCAAGGCACCAACATTTTCTTCTACAAAATGGCAACACTGTAGCAGGATTCTTGCAGAGAGAGTCGTGACATAGAGGCTTATTTTCCAGGAAGCAACTTTATTCGTGCCAGCAGGCTCAGTTGGGTTTATACCCTAAGAACTGAGCCCCTAACTCCAGGTGGCATAGTGTTTTACATATCTTTTACTCCTTTGTCTCCCATATATGGTAACACACAAACATGCAGTCTGATCAAGGGATCATGTTACAGGGTCATGAGGGATGTCAAGTACTCTTACAGCCAGGTTGCCTGAGGTTTTGTTTTTGTTTTGCTTTTTTTCCTTAGGGAGGGGCCCTACCACAACAGTAAAACTGAGCATAGCATAGGCTACAGAAGCAGATTGCTGGGGTGCAGATCAGGAGTGTGCTGGAACTAGGGTGCCTGGGTGGCTTGGTCGGTTGAGCCTCTGATGTCAGCTCAGGTCATGATCTCCCTGTTAGGGAGTTCCAGCCTGGTATTGGGCTCTGCGCTGACATCTTGCAGCTTGGAGCCTGGAGCCTGCTTCTATTCTGTCTCTATCTGCTGCTGTCCTCTCTCTCTCTCTCAAATACCAATAAACATTAAAAAAAAAAAAGTGTGCTGGGATCAGTCCGTGAAAGCCAACCGTTAAACTTCCAGGACTTTCACAAGCTAGTTGTTAAACACAATCATTCTTTTCAAGCAAATTATGTAAACTGACTTTAGACTAAACACTAAGCATTAAAAGCAAAGGTAAGAAACACTCAAAACTCATCACTTCCTGGTTGTTTTATTACTCTCCCTCATTATCTATGACAAATCTATCCATCTCGAGGTTATGTACCTATAAGGTGGAAATGCTATCTTCTTCTGTGCTACTGCCCCCCTCCCCCCAACTCTGCATTCACTGACTCCACATGGTTTGAAATTGGCCACGGTAATATTTACACCAAGAAAGTTCACGAACGCTGCACATCATGTCTTCCTCCTTCCATCATCTCTCTGGGTCTCAATCTTGTCATTCGTGCAGTAGAGATGATGATGAAAATAATGCCAACCCCATAGGATCCTGAAGTTCAGCGATTGCCTGTGTGACTGCCATATAGTAAGTGTTAGCTGTGAAGCTGATGATTAGAGAAGAGGTTTCCCAGTGGGGTGCTGAAGCTGGGTCATGCTAGGTCATGAGTGTCTATCTGTGACACATATTCTCCCCTTTATGTTCAGGGCCATTACGTTGGTAGCTTGAAATTGCCCACAGTGGGAGATTTACACCACAGTAATTGGCAGGCGATAAAACAGACCCCTGGCCCCCATACACACTCTGGAGAGCTGGTGCTTAACTGTTACCAAAACACTGCTGGGTATATAAACTGTCCCAGGCACATCAGAGTTACTCAGAAACAAGGCAGTTCATGCATACTAAAATGTCTGGAAACCTGCCCCCCCCCAAAAAAAAAAAAAGAAAAAAAAAACATCCTAAACAAATATGTACCAGGGACAGAAACCATCTTTGCACCCAGAAATTGACATTAGTGTGATCCTTACCAGCTCTTTGTGGCAGCAATATCCACCTTACCAGGGAAACCAATCCTGTTTCTTATAGAGCCTGGAGCGCAGCATGGATAAAGCAGGAGATTATCTTGAAGCCCACTACAGGAACCTACGGAGGCCGTATTCTGTGGCCATTGCAGGCTATGCCTTGGCCCAATTGGGAAGACTGGAGAAAGACCTCCTCAAAAAATTTCTGAGCACAGCCAAAGGTGAGTGGCAGCCTGGTGAAGAACAGAGGAATGCATGGCCATGGTTTGGTGGTGGTCATCTTGAGCTGGCATGTGTGGCTCTAAGCTATGCTACGATGGGCAGCTTCAGGTTGAGCTGGAGTGGATGGTGCTAAGCCCTGCTGGCTGAATGGCTCTGAGGTGTCAGAATCCTCACTGTAAGCTACACAAGAAGGTAGCATCATTCATTCAACAGCTATGTTTCGAGCACTTGCTATGACACAGGAACAAGGACGTGGGCTCTGACATCAGACAGACCCAAATTCAAATCCCCCTCTGCCACATTCTCACTGTGCGACTTTGTAAAAGTCACTGACCCTCCCTGGACCTCATCTGAAGAAGATACTTACATCATAGGTGGTTGACAAGATTGAAGGAGTAATGTAGGTAGAAGGTCTAGCATACAGTGAGAGCTCTATTCCGATGTGTTGTCGTCATTATCTCAAGGGTAATCAGGATTAGATAAGATAATGCCATAGGGAATTTAGCACAGTGCCCAGCACACAGTGAGCACTTAATCACTGGCTCAGGTAATATACTGCATCAGGTTTGCACTCACTGATGTAGCATATGTCAGTACATATACTGAGGTGGTTTAGCACAATGGAAGCTTGTTGTTGGTGGACAGCTCTCTTCCAGACAGTCATGTGGAGATCTGGGCCTCTATCTTTTCATGACTTTGCCACCATGGGGTGCTTGGGATCCACTGCATCTAAGCATAAGGGGAAACGGTCAGGTGGATCATTCAAGGGAGGTAGACCAGGCATGGAAGGGGCCCCTAACATTGCCAGTGTCCATTCCATCATCCAGAGTTCAGTCATGTGGCTGCACCTGCCTGCAAAGACATATGGGAGATGCATTGCAACTGTGTGCCCAGGAGGAGGGAGCAGTGTTTTTTTTTTTTTTTTTTAATGTTCATTTATTTTGAAAGAGAGGGCATGAGCAGGGGAGAGGCAGAGACAGTGGGAGACAGAGAGTGCAAAGCTGGCTCTGTGCTGACAGCAGACATCCTGATGTGGGGCTTGAACTCCTGAACCGTGAGATCATGACCTGAACCAAAGTTGGAAGCTCCACCGACTGAGCCACCCAGGTGTCCCTGAGGAGGGAATGCTTTTTAATGATGATCTCTGCCACAAGTGCTTTCGTGGGCACTTGGGACATCGCAGTGAATACAGCACAGCCCCTGCCAACATGGTTCACACTCCAGTTGAGGAAACAAATGAGTAAATAGATTGCTATAGAGCATCACAGTGCTAGGACAGGACAGCACATGATGTTTTAAGAGACAGAGGGAGGGCCTCACAAACTCTTGGGGTGCCATTGAAGCTGAATTGTGCAGGATGGGATTAACCAGGAATACACAGAGGGTACAGAATGTGAAAAGGCCCAGCAAGTAAGAATGACCATGGAAAGTTTAGGGAATCTCCTGTAGATCAGTGGGGCTGCAGTTGAGAATTGAAATGGAAGAGTGAAGGTTAATGAAAGAAGAAGTGAGGCAGGAGCCAGCAGATTGAGGGCCTTGGATGTCAGTCAAGACACCTGAACACCAAGGAGTCTATTGTGAGTCTTTTTCTGAGTTTTCTTTGAGCCATCCCAAGACTGGACAGCGCAGTGAGCATGGGGGACTGGGGGGTTTCTCTGCAGACAAGACACAGTGGGAGGAGCCTGACAAGAAGCTCTACAGCATGGAGGCCACATCCTATGCCCTCTTGGCCCTGCTGGTGCTCAAAGAATTTGACTCTGTGCTTCCCGTCGCAAACTGGCTCAAAGAGCAGAGAGAATACGGAGGTATTCTCCACAGATATGGCTCCACCCAGGCAAGTGACCTCATATCCCCCATGCACCTGAATGCCTACTTCCTCTGGCTTCCCACTGCCCTCTCAGAGAAGATGTTAAGACCAAGAGGGGCCGTCCTTCTGTCCTGCAACCATAGTGGCTGGAATGGATTTGAGAGATCAGGCTTTTTTCGTTGTGATCCCACTGGCATATTCTAGACTACACTCTAAATGCCCACACTGTGATCTGAGGCTCCTCATATCCTGACCATGTTCTCAGTTTCACCAGGCTCCCAGTGTTACCTCCTAACTTCCTGTGTGTTCTAGACTATGTTCTCAGTTCGACAAGGCTCCAAGTGTTAGCCCATATCTTCCTGTGTGTTCTAGACCAGTTTCTTAGTCCTACCAGGCTCTCAGTGTTAGTGCATATCTTCCTGTGGGTTGTAGACCATGTTCTCAGTTGCATCTGGCTACCAGTGTTAGCTCAATCTTCCTGTGAGTTATAGACCAGCTTCTCCAGTCTACCAGTCTCCCAGTGTTAGCTCATGGGTTCTAGACCATAATCTCAGTTCCAACTGGCTCCCAGTGTTAGCTCATATCTTCCTATGTGTTCAAGATCATGTTGTCAGATCCAGGATGCTCCCAGTGTTAGCCCGTACCTTCCTGTGGCTTCTAGACAAGGATCTCAGTTGTACCTGGCTCCCAGTGTTAGCTCATATCTTCCTGTGTGTTCTAGACTATGTTCTCAGTTCGACAAGGCTCCAAGTGTTAGCCCATATCTTCCTGTGTGTTCTAGACCAGTTTCTCAGACCTACCAGGCTCTCAGTGTTAGTGCACATCTTCCTGTGGGTTGTAGACCATGTTCTCAGTTGCATCTGGCTCCCAGTGTTAGCTCAATCTTCCTGTGAGTTATAGACCAGCTTCTCCAGTCTACCAGTCTCCCAGTATTAGCTCATGGGTTGTAGACCATATTCTCAGTTCCAACTGGCTCCAAGTGTTAGCTCATATCTTCCTATGTGTTCAAGATCATGTTGTCAGATCCAGGATGTTCCCAGTGTTAGCCCATATCTTCTTCTGGGTTCTAGACCAGGTTCTCAGTTCCAACAGGCTCCTAGGGTTAGCCCATATCTTCCTGTGGCTTCTAGAAAAGGATCTCAGTTGTACCTGGCTCCCAGTGTTAGCTTATATCTTCCTTGGGCTCTAGACCATTTTTTCAGTTCCACCAGGATCCTAGTGTTAATTCGTCTTACTCTGGATTCTAGCCCATGTTCTTGGCTATTCTAGGACATCATCCAATCTCTCCATCTGGAAGGCGGGTTCTAGGACATGGGCTTCCGGCTCCAGTTTGAACCCCTTTCTTTCTGGAGGGCTATCAGTCACATTCTCAGTATCCCTTTTGGATTCTAGATCATATGTTCAGTGTTCCCAGGCTCCAACTTGATTCTTCTGTCACAAACAGATTCTATATACATTCTCAGTGACTCCAAACCCTTGTCTTGAGACTCTCCTCTGGATGGGCCTGGACACACTCTCTCTCAGTTTCAACTTCAGTCTTATGCCTGCAATTTATGGTGGATTCTAGACTTGTTCTCAGTGTTTCCAGGTTCTTGTCTAAACCCCTGTCCCTTGGAGAATCAAGAACATGTCCTCAGTGTCTAACAACCCCTAATCTTATCCTCACCTTCTCTGGGGCAGGGGTCCTAAGCTATAGTCCCAGTAGCCCCCTCCCTCTGATCTGAGTCTCTTTCTTCCCCAGTGGGTTCTAACCACTTTCTCAGTCTCCTGGCTCACCCTCTTTCTTTCTCATGGGTTCTAGGCCACCTTCATGGTGTTCCAGGCGTTGGCCCAATTCCAGAAGGATGTCCCTGACCACAAGGATCTGAATCTGGATGTGTCCATCGAACTGCCCAGCCACAGCTCTGTCATCAAGTACAGAATCTTGTGGGAATCTGCTAGCCTCCTGCGGTCAGCAGAGGTACAACTGCCTAGCCAAATGCTTGCCATCCCCCTCCACAACAACCAGTGTTTGCCACAGGCAAGAAATAGGGCATATGACTGTAGCAACCAGGGGAAGGCTTGGATCCCAAATCCTCTCTCTTCTCTCCCTGCTCCCTGCAGACCAAGAAAAATGAGGATTTCGTAGTAACAGCTAAAGGGAAAGGACAAGGCACCTTGTCGGTAAGGAACAAAACACACACCAGCTTGGCCCGCCTTCTCTCAGCCCCTCTGGCCCCAAGGGACCCTCTTCTCAACTGAAGTGGGCTAACACTGCATTGACCTGTGATCTCACCAGGTGGTGACAACGTACCATGCCAAGCTCAAAAGCAACCACACCTGCAAGAAGTTTGACCTCAAGATTAATGTACGACGAGCTCCTGAAGATGGTAAAAGAGTTAAGACCCTACCTGTTACCCTTCCCCCGCCCTCATTCGAATGTCTGCCTCCTTCCTGAGTTGGGACCCAGGGACACCTCCCTCCCATTTTTCTGTCTGTGTTTCTAGTCAAGAGGCCTCAGGAAGCCCTGGACACCATGATCCTTGACATCTGTACCAGGTAAGTGATGGGTCACTGGGGGTCATCTTGGCCATTCCTCTGTCTATAGCAAGACTTCTCCTTTCCATGACCTAATCCTTTCTAAGAGCGTATTGTGCATCTGGTATTGTCTGAAGTACCTGCCAGGAGGTGGGTACCCCAGGCAGTCCTCACTTTGCATTGGCAGTCCAACACGAGCGATGGCCCCATAACCTGAAATTATTCAAGCAGTGTCAACAAATCAGTGGGGGAAGTTGCCATTGTTGCATGACCTTTAAAGCGTTTTATCACAGCTTCAGAACTCTCAAACTGCCAGTTAGGAAGGTACAGAGAAATGGAAATTACAGTAACATGAGAATTTGTTTAGCATGCTGTAAACTACAACATTAGAACATGGAGATAACAAGCAATTCTTGTTCTCCTTTGTAAAACACTTACCAAAAGTGCTGTGGGTCTTCCTTCTGTTGTGTCACTTGGGGTAGGGATTGAGCAGGCATCTTTCCTATGACATAGTGAATTGTCACGCTCCCTGCTAAGTTAGGTCAGCTTCCAACTCTAATCTTTTGAGCGGCCGATGTCACAAGACAGCCGGTCGGTCCCTCCAATGGCAGCAAGGGTGACATTCGCACAGTCCGCTGTCCCTTCTCTAACTCCGTTTCTGTGCTTTCAAATTTTCCGTCCAGTGTCTTCATTTCTCTGCTGCCTTTCATCTTGGCTGGCAGATCCCTCTGCCAGTTGACCAGTTTTGTGAAACGTCATGCGGCTTATCCCTGGGAGATAAGGAAGTACCACAACCACAGGCCTTGCTGTCTGTGCATGAACTGCTCAGTGACCCATCACAGACAGACTTTGAAAGGAATGACGTGATTGGTCACTGACCGTGATGCGTGTCTGTGATTTGCACAATGATTGGTGGACTCAAGATCCAGAGACAAGATTTGTACTCGTACTTTATGCAATTACGACTGCTGTACCCTGGTGCTGGGGGCCTGGCGTTATTGAGCTAGACCATGGTAACATTTTCTCGTCTGCATTTTCTGGACGAATTGAGGCATGGAGAGGTCAAGTGACTCATCAAGTGTCATATGGAGCTGGGATTTGAACCCGTGCAAAGGGGCTCCAGAGCCTGAGCTTTTAGTCACCTTGACCATGACACTGCCTTTCCTTTATTCCATTTGGGGAATGTTTCCCACAATCTAATATCCTTCTGTGCTGCTGTGTGGGAACCAGTAACCCCAGTCTCTGACCAGACCCCCTTGTACAGACACTGTGCGCCAGGGCTGACCCTACCCTGGGACTCAAGTGCCCTCTCCCTGCCCTATTCAGGTACCTGGGAGACCAGGATGCTACCATGTCGATCCTGGATATATCCATGATGACTGGCTTTTCTCCTGACACTGGTGATCTCCACCAGGTGTGAAGGGCTTGGGCTTGGGGGCTGGCATCAGTGGGCAGGGGTTTGAGGACGATTTCACAAATCTTACCTTTCCCCAGTTGAGCAACGTCATTGGAAGATACCTCTCTTTGTGTGACATGAACAATAAGAACACCGTCACCATCTACCTGGACAAGGTAAGGCTTCCAATGGGGATCTGACGTCTACCAGGCAGGCCTCCTTCTGGGCCACACCAGGCCCAGTCTAGGAAGTGAGGGGTCTGTGCTGCTGGGTGATGGAGGGAAGGGGCATAAAAAGAAGGTGGACAACCCAGGTCGTCTCATCTTTTCTAAGCAGCTTACCTTCTGACCAGTCTCATTCCAACCTCATTTTACACTTGCTTCCTCCAACTTCTCATCGTAGTCCTAAACAACTTTTGAAAGGAGCCACTTGGGTTTAAAAAATAAAGTGCTCAGTGCTGAAAAGCATTCCCCTTGCTCCGCTCCCCCTGGGTTTTCTCTCTCCGTGTTTACTCTCCATCGGACTTTCTGTCACTGCCTTCCTCTCTAACATTGACTTGAGCTTCCTCCTCTCCCCTACTTACATCTTTCCGTTTCCCTATCTTCACATGCCCCCTGCTAACTTCCAAAATTCCCAAAGTCCCCTCACCGCATATTAGTCAGCATAAGTAACACTAGCTGCTGTAATAAGCCTCTCAAGAGTATGAGGGTCCCAACACAAGAGTCTTGTGCCTCCCACTCAGGTAAAGTCCAGTTGTGAGGCTAAGGGAAGGGTTTTCTGCTCCACACACTAAGTCAGGGATCTGCTCACATTCCTTCTTGGGGCTCTGCAATCCCTAGGATCTTAGAGTCCTCTGCTGGACCCCTCCTCCCTGGAAGAAAAGAGGATTGTGCATGAGCTAGTGGTTGACGTTTTCTTGTACTGGAGTTTTTGTGCACTTAAATTTTTATAGGATTCCAACCTTACAGGGAAGTTGCAGAGCAGTAAAACACAGTTCCATATACTCTCTACCCAACTTCATTAAGTGCTAGCCTGTTTCTCCAAGTACACCTGTCTATGTATATCTATTTCTGTTTCTCTCTCTCTCCCTTTCTTTGTCTTTATTTTTTCAGCTTGAATGGGGTATCATTGACATATAAAATTGTGTAAGTTTAAGGTGCATAATATAATGATTTGATGTATGTGTATATTGGGAAATGATCACCACCATAAGTTTACTTAACACATTTATTACTTCACATAGTTTTAATGCATGCACATGTGTGTGTGTGTGTGTGTGTGTGTGTGTGTGTGATGAGAACTTTTAAGATCTACCCTCTCAATAAGTTTTTCTTTTCAGTTTTCTAATGTTTATTTATTTTGAGAGAGACAGAGAGAGAACACAAGCAGGGGAGGGGCAGAGAGAAGTAAAGACAGAATCCCAAGAAGGCTCTGTGCTGTCAGAGCAGAGCCCAATGTGGGGCTCAGAGTCACAAACCCATGAGATCATGACCTGATCTGAGATAAAGAGTCAGATATTTAACCGACTATGCCCTCCTGGTGCCACCTCAACAACTACTTTTAAATATCGCATTCAGTACCATTAACCGTGGGTGTTTTTATGGGCAGAGACAGCAGTCTGGTGGCCAGAACTCAATCACATGGCCACACTGGACTAGGAAAGGAAGCTGACAGGGATAATGTAGCTTCAAGCCTTGGCGAAGTGGAAAATGGCTGTGTTGAAGTGCTCATCAGTCTTTTGGTGGAGACTCCTGCTCCCTCACTTTCTCCACCACTGTCTCAACCCCCAGGACCCTATGCTGGGCTCCATTCCGTGTCGCCCCACTGACCAGCCTCCTCCTTCCCCCCAGATCTCACACGACCTGTCGCCCCACTGACCAGCCTCCTACTTCCCCCCAGATCTCACACGACCTGTCGCCCCACTGACCAGCCTCCCCCTTCTCCCCAGATCTCACACGACCTGACGCCCCATTGACCAGCCTCCTCCTTCCCCCCAGATCTCACACGACCTGTCGCCCCACTGACCAGCCTCCTCCCCCCCCCATATCTTACACGACCTGTCGCCCCACTGACCAGCCTCCTCCTTCCACCCAGATCTCACATGACCAGGAGGACTGTCTGACCTTCAAGGTGCACCAGTACTTCAACGTGGGCCTTATCCAGCCCGGGTCGGTCAAGGTGTACTCCTATTACAACCTGAGTGAGCAGCCCACCTAGGGTCTGGGGGGCCTGGGGGCCTGAGGGTCCAAGGGATCCGTGCGAGGCGGGGCCTGAGGGTCCCAGGGTTGGGGACCTGGCCTCTCCAGGTCTGAGGGACTGGAGTTGGGAATCCAAGCCCCTGGGTCTCTGGACTGGAGGCCCTAGCCCTCTGACACCTCCCTGCCACTCTGCCCACAGATGAGAATTGCATCCAGTTCTACCACCCAGACAAAGAAGACGGGTTGCGGAGCAAGCTCTGTCACACAGACGTGTGCCGATGTGGTGAGGGTGGACACAAAATTGTCAGGAAGTGTTGGCCCCACACCCATGGACATCCACATGGACCCAGGGGTGGGGGGCCCTGGACAACACATGTGATGTAACCATGTCCCCCACTCATCCACCACACAGAGAACTGCTTCATGCACCCGATGGATGAAAAGACCACCCTGGACGAGCGTCTGGACAAGGCCTGTGAACCAGGAGTAGACTACGGTGAGTGGGCACGTGCACGTGGGTGCCTGGGTGAGTGACACTGTGTGGCCATGGCTGTGTGTGAGACTGGCTGTGAGTGCCCCTGGCTGCATATGGCTATACGTCAGGCTGTGGTTGCAGGCGATGTGTGTGTGGGTGTCAATGTGTTATGAGGGGCCATGAGTTCATGGGGAGCCACGCTAATGAGTCGGCCAGGTGTGCAGCCAGTGTGAGAGCGGATATGGTCATCTGCCCGTTGTGTGTGTGACATTGTAGTCGTGCCAAGCCATGGAGATAAGAGACAGTGCTTGTGGGGGATAGTGGATGGGAGGTTATGCATAGGACTCCGCTGTGGTGAGTGTAATTGTGCACATGGCCGTGTGTGGCTGTGTGACGTGGTGGTTGTGGGAACACATGTGGCAGGTGTGTTACTGGGGGGCAGGGACTGTTGCACGTGTGGCTGTGACCCTGCATGTGTCTCCTTGGGGACGCCATACGCCCAGGTGCGCCTGCAGGTGAGGGTCCCCACAGCCCCCCTTGCCCGTGACCCCACCGTCCTTCCCCTCCTCCCCCATCAGTGTACAAGACCAGGCTTCTCAAGAAGGAGCTGTCAGAAGACTTTGATGATTACGTAATGGTCATCGAGCAGATCATCAAATCAGGTCAGCCCTGCAGTCTGTGTTCCGTCTTTCCACTTCCTTCTTGCTGGTTCCCTGCCCTCCCCCACTCAGCGTCCCTGTCCGTCCCTTCCAGGCTCTGATAAGGTGCAGGTTGGACAGGAGCGCAGGTTCATCAGCCACATCAAGTGCAGAGAAGCCCTGAAGCTGCAGGAGGGGAAACACTACCTCATGTGGGGCATGTCCGCCGACCTGTGGGGAGAGAAACACAAGTGAGTGTCAGCCCTGTGCATGCCCCACCCCCCGCAGTGGGTCGCCCCTTCCCATGCTTTCCCTGCCCTGATCCTGACCTGCCGTCCTCCCCGCAGCATCAGCTACATCATCAGGAAGGACACCTGGGTGGAGCTGTGGCCAGAATCTGATGAATGCCAGGATGAGGAGAATGAGAAGCTGTGTCAAGACCTGGCCAACTTCGCTGAGAACATGGTTGTCTTTGGCTGTCCCAACTGACCCCTGCCCACAGTCCCCACAATAAAGCTTCACTGAGAGTTCATGTGTCTCCCAAAGTCGGAAGGTCTTGGAGAGGGAGGAAGAGGCAGCTGTGATCCCCTGCTTCCTCCCCTGCAACTCCTTCCAACTCCTTCCTCCCTGTGGATCACCTGCACGTTTGCTTCCTCCCCCAGGGAGCCCGTGCCCACATGCACCTGCACTGCACCTGCACGTAGTCTGAAGTGAGCCTGCATTTGCGCCCAGTGCTCACCTACTTGCTTTCTTTCCGCCTGCATCGTGACCTGTGTGTCCTCTGCCTCCTCCTCTGGGTCCTCACCAGTATCTTCACCTACATCCTTCTCTCATCCACTGTGTGGGTACCAGTATCCTCACCTGCTTTACCCCAGCCCTCACGAGCATCTTATGCACGAGGGCTCCACAGTCCTCTGCCTCCTCACCTTCCTCCCACCTGGATCCTCCCCCTCCTCGCCTTCCTCCCACCTGGATACTCCGCCTCCTCTCCTTCCTCCCACCTGGACCCTCTGCCTCCTCACCTTCCTCCCACCTGGATCTTCCCCCTGCTCAACTTCTTCCCAATCGTCCTCCACCTCCTCACCTTCATCCCCACCTGGATCCTGTCTCCTCACCTGCCTCCCCACCTGGACCCTCCGCCTCCTCACCTTCCTCCCACCTGGATCCTCTGCCTCCTCACCTTTCTCCCCACCTGTTCTCACCTTCTCCCCACTTGCCCCTCATCTGCAGCTCGCTTACAACTCCATTCACTACTTTGTGTGCATTCCACATGGCTTTGCCCAGGAGGTGATGATACAAGGCAGAACAGGCGAGTTTCCACTGTGGATCAGTGAGCCAGGGAGGGGAAGGCATGAGTCAGCATTCAAGGGCTGAAGCAGGGGGGGGGGGGCGTTCAGGGGGTATTGTGGTCGCAGCATCACCTGAGCTGCATGGGGGGCAGCAGCCACAGGCAAATGGTTTCACTGTCTGCTGATCGGAACTGGGCCCCTGGATGCCTCTTCTGATTAATAACACCACTAGTAAGTCTTGGTCTATGGATGGTGGGATCCAGTTCCTGGCTGTAGATGAGGTCATCATGGGAAAATCCCTGAGCCTGGCAGTCACCCCTTCTCAGCCCATTTCCCCTAAGACCCCAGGTCCTGCGATCCCCACCTCCCCATTCCCTGAATATAGGGGAAATAGATTCACAGCACCCCTGCTCCTTCCAGCATGTCAGGCACCTCTGTCAATGGGAGACTCAAAAATTCTCACCACTCACTAGGTGTCCCAGCCTCACTAGGTGACCTCTGACCAGACGCCCGCCCACCCGCCTTTATGTCCTTCTTGTGATGTTTTTCATGCCAATTTCTCCCTTTCTTCTGCCCTGGGATTGATTTCCTTCCTTTTGTTTTTAATACATTGATATTTTTTTGTTTGAGCACCTGTGGTTCCAGACTGTGACAACACAGACATGATCTTTGAAACTCACATTCTAAAGATAGCGTGGAGTTGATGTGTCCCATCAATATTGGACTTGCTGAACCTGATAGTCACATGAGCCAATTCCTCAAAATAAATTGTGTGTGTGTGTGTGTGTGTGTATGCACGTGTGCACACAGATCATTGATAGATACATACATACATACATACATAGATAATACATATAAATAGTTAAATGATAGAGATAGAGATAGAGATAGATAGATGATAGATAGTAGGCAATAGATGAATGGATGTATGGTTGGTTGGTGAAGGGATGAATGAATATATAAATGGATGAATAGATGGATGGGTGGATGGATGGATGGACAAATGGATGGTTGGATGAATGGATGTAAGGATGAACAGATGGATGGATTTATGGTTGGGCAGGTAGATGGATGGATGCATGGATGATCAGACAAATGGATGGATGGATGAATGGATGGATGGATGGGTGGGTGGATTGCAAAATTGGTGGTTGGATGGATGGATGGATAAATGGACGGATGGACAGATGAATGGATGGATGGATGGGTGGATTTATGGATGGATGGTCAGATGGATGGATGGATGGATGGATGAATGGATGAATGGATGGGTGGATGGATGGATGGATGGACAGATAGAGATATTACTGGTTCTTTCTCTGGAGAGCCCTGACTAATGCAGATGGTCAGGGAATACAGGGATAGCTTCTGTCAGGAGAGAATTCTTGAGCCAACACACAGATGACAAGGAGGAGCCAGCCATGGAGAATCTGGAAAAGAACATTCCAGATGAAGGAAACAGTATATACAAAGTCCTCAAGATGCCTGAGGCCAAGTGAGCACAGGGTATGGACTTCAAGATAGTGAAGATCACTTTGTGTCTACTCTAAGCTCAGGGGAAGGCCAAGCTTTTTCTATAAAGGGCCAGATAGTAAATATCTTAAGGTTTGAGGGCCAAGATAAAATCAAGGAGATCATGAAGGTTCTTCTGAAACAAGAGAGGAAACTTGTGTCCCGCCATGCCTTCTTCACATGGGATGGGCCATCCTGGGTGGGGGGCATCCTCTATGCCCAGCAGCCAGAGCTGTTCTCTCCATGATAAGGGATTCACCCAAAGGGGAGCAGTTTGGAGATCCAGAAAGGTGGAAGCAGTAGGAGGTGACCTCAAGGTCCGTTTCTCTCTGATCCAGTGATACCCAGATCCCAGCCAACCTTTCCATCCCAAGGTCTACTTTCTCTTCTGGATGAGCTTGTCAAAGGCAAGGCAACTCGCTGAGCCACCAACCCCCAGGATGAGATTCATTCACTCAGTGCTCTGTAGTTACCAACACAGGATTCTCCAACATGTAGGTGGTGGCCAGTATGACCAGCACAGGGCGTGGACGTGGTGAGATGCTGGCTGTGAGTCAGGGAGGTGGGCACTGGGAGCAGAGTGGGGAACAGGCAGAGAGGGAAGCCCCTGGTGGGTATCTGCAGCTCACTAAAGTGAGCCACTCCCGTACACACAGAGGGGGATGGCTGGATTTGGGCCACGAGGCATAATGTGCTAGCCCCTGAGGCCTCCGTGGGAAGCCACTGCAATATTTTAAGCAGGGAAGACATGAAGGCTGACTTATGTGTTTGGAAAGCTGATGGTAGCAATTCCAATCCTAGCTATCTCCCCAAAGACCTGGAAGCTGGTACCCAGACAAATATACGTGCGAGCATGCTCATAGCAGCACTTTGCCCAGTAGCCCAAAGGTGGAAACGACTGAAGCATCCCTCAGTGCATGAATGGGCAAGCAAACTGGGATGTGTCCATACACTAGAACATTCCTCAGCCCTAACAAGCAAGGACCTGGCTGAGACTTGAAAACATTATACTCAGTGAAGGAAACCAGACACAAAAGACCACAGGTTGTGTATTTCCACTTTTTTGAAATACCTGAACTATTCAGGACAGGTAACTCCATAGAGCAGGAAAGCTGACTAGTGGTTGGCAGGGGCTGGGAGGCCTGGGGGATGGGGACTCCTTTATGGGTATGGGCTTACCTTTCGAGGCATTGAAAACGTCTGGGGACCAGACAGAGTTGTCTGACTGTGGAAATGCCCTAAATACCGCTGAACAGCTCACTTTAAAATGGTTGCTTTTACGTTATGTGAATTTCACCTCTAAAATAAAAGAAAATAGTAAATTAAATTAAACCACATAAATTAAAGGAAACAAATAAACAAGTTCACACTTGTAGAGGGCAGAGAATGAATTATGAGGTGGCAAGAGGCAAAGAAAACGTCCAGCTGGAAACGACTGCAAGAATCAGGCCAGAAATGACGGATGCCCTAGTGTGTTAGTGCAGTCTGGCGGCTGTAACAAGATGCCCTACACCGGGCGCCTCAAACGGCAGACATGCATTTTTCAGGGTTCTGGAGGCTGGAAGTCTGAGACACAGGTGCCAGCTTGGTCGGGCTCTGGTGAGGGCTCTGTTCCTGGCTTGTAGACAGTGGCCCTGTCACTGGGTCCTCAAACGTCTTCAAATGGCAGAGACAGAGAGGGAGGGAGAGAGTCTCCCGTCAGGGGCACTCATCCCAATCAGGAAGACTCCACCCTCCTGACCTAACCGCCTCCCCAGGGCCCCACCTACAGAGGCCATCAGGTAGGTGATCAGGACATCACCAAATGAACAGGGGAGGGGCACAGACACTCAGCCCACAGCACTTAGCAAAGGCAATAGCAGTGGGTCTGGAAACAGGCGGCTGGGTTCAGATCAGACGTTGAGACTGAATGGCCAGGGCTTGCGAAAAGGGGGGATGTGGGGGAGAAGAGAAAGAGGGCTACTCAGGCCAGTTCGAGGTGCCCCCGGGACGACTCCCAGGCCTTGGATTCAGCCTAGTTAATCCAGTGGCTGGTGGTTACAAGACCTGTCTGTGAGTTCCAATTTGAATTTGCATCCATGCATGCAACCACTCTTGTATTTTGCACTTCCTTAACCACCATCTCAAACACTATACAGTATTTTCTTCTTTACCAGGCTCATTGTCTCTCACCCCAAGAATGGGAGCTCCTTAACACCAGGGACTTTTGTCTCTCTTTTTCATGTTGTGCCCTCAAACTTCGAACAATGCCTGGCACACAGGAGATGCTCTATAAATATTTGGTCACGAGGGAATGAAGCAGCCACAGGGAAAAGCTGTGGCCTCTCTCCTCCATCCCTACCTGAGTCACATCTTTAGATGCCCCTGGAATGTGTGAGAGTCTGTATGACTGAGATTGAGATAGAGCCAGCCTGGGGGTGAGAGGATAGGAAGAAGAGGAGGGCCAGTGGGGAAAGGAGAGGGGCGAACCCCGGGACCCATGGGTGCCTGTCTGCAGCATGTGAAGTCCAGGACTATTGGGCAATTGTGATTTCCTCCCTGCCCTCAGGGACCCAAGTGTGCAACCCAGCCCTGAAGTGTCTCAGGACCTTGTCTGCTCAGGCCTGGAGGAGATGGTTTGCGGTCCTCTGTGTTCATGGAGGATGGACAGACATCCCATTCACGAGGCTGGGGCACAGCCACAGGTGAAGACAGCCCTGCAGTGCGTGCCAGCTGGCCTGGGCCTCCTGCTGCTGCTGCTGCTGCTGCTGGCTGCTGGGGGAGATGGCCACACCCCTGCTGGTGAGTAGGGGCTCAGGGCTTGTGGCAGGTGGGTCTCCTGTGTCACTGTGCATGTCTCTGTGCACGTGTGTGCAGGACAGGGGACAGATTAAGTGTAGCCCAGTGCAAGTCAATTCACTTCTCTGAACCTCAGTTTCCTCATCTGTAAAATGGGTGTGATAATAAGCGTCCCCACTTCACAGGGAATGAAATACGATATTGTGTGTGTACATGGGCTGGAAGAAGTGATTCTGCAGCAGGGAGGCCACAGACCACAGGGGTTCAGACAACAGACAGACAGACTGGGATGGTGAGTGCACAGGAGAAGTAGAAAATGGGGGACCCTGGATTTGAGGCCTAGTGGGACAGTCACCAAAACAAGGTAAGGAAGAGGAGGAGTAGGTGTTGGAAACAATAAACATACAGTCCATGTGCAGTGAGGCCTCACCACGTGCAGGACACCAGCCTGAGCCTTCTGCCTGCCCCAGGCCACTGGCTTGTCACCCAATGCTCAGAGGGACATTCATGGCTGTGAATGTCCAGTCTGCCCCTGCATCCTCCAGGGTGGGAGTCCCTGATGCTCAGGCCTCTCCTGAGCTTGAGTCAGGGGTGCAGGGGAGTGGGGGAAGGAGCCATGGGGCAGATCAGACCCAACAGGGCCAAGTTTTCCTTCCAGTTAATGAGTAATGAGTAGTGGGAGAAGGGGAGGCCTGGGCTGCATGGTGGGGGAGATGCCCTGGCCGTGGGTCCTGGAGGGAAAATCTCAGAAAGCAGTGTAGCAAGGACCCCATCCTGGAAGTGGGGGGCCAGGAGGGGAGGGGCAGTCCCTGCTGTTCTCAGGCCTGACACTGACTCTGAAGGGTGAGGGTGGGGGGTGCAGCAGGGAAATCACTGCAGTCAGTGTGAGAACTAAGCCCACTGAGCCAATCAAAGGAGGCACACAGAGACTCAGAGCACAGTGAGGCAAGGTTTTAACCAATATTCTTGCAAGAGCAGGTGTGCAGCAGACAATTTATCTCCCAACGTGCTGGTCCCTCCCCTGATTCCTCATTGGCTGAATACCGCAGAGGTTACAGCCTTACCCAGAAGTCACCTGTGTCCACGTAAGGCAAAAAGTAGTCTGTTGGAACAAACGTACATTTCCTGTGGTGACGCAGAAATTTCCAGTCCCCTCCTTTGTTCTTTGGCACATGCTCTTTGCAAAGACTGTGAAAATAAGCCCGCAAAACGGAGGGGAAGATCCAGGAAGTGAAGTGTTTAATGGTTTGGGACTCCACTGGGGAGGGGGAGAGGTGCGTACATATTTCTAATAGGTTGCAAACCTGTTGTTAGCACAGCTTTTATTAGTATTTCTAAACATGAATCATCTCCCTTACTTCTCACAATCCCTTCTCTTCTAAGCTGATTCCATTTTCATTTATATGTCCTTAATTTTTGAGGTCTCGCAAACATATTCAGCAAATGTTGGCCCTCATCTTCACAGTCAGATTTATCTTTCAATAATAATAGGTTATTTTTGGCCTAAGACACAGACATTTGTTTCTTAAGAGGAACCTTACACCCTAGGAGGTTTGCTGTGGTCAGACACTCCCAGCATTGTTCCAAACTACGTGTGGGATTTTTTTCCACCCAGGGAGCTCAGGTCCTAACCTTTCCCTCTCTGCCTACTGAATCCTGTCTTTTCCTATCACACTCCCCTCTTTGAACACGTGACTCCTGCCATTTGGAATTGGAATAATGACTGATCTTAACTGCTTCCTGCTGAAACGGGCCATGACGGGGTATGGCAGTCAGGGCAGTTCAGAGGTCGATCCAGAGGTCTGAAACAATGGGAGAGTATTTGGAACATCTGGGCTAGCAAATTTTTCTTGGATGTCTTATTTTTCTGGCATATGTGGCAGCTTCTACAAATGACCTATAGAAAGAATATTAGACAAACAGGCATTCACATTCCAAATGCAATGCTTCCTAGGAAGGAGGTCACACCATGGGAAGTAAAGAGGCATTGTAGCCATCCAAAATCCCTGACATGTCTACTCATTTTTTAAAATTTATAGTTTTTCCTCCTTCTTCCAAATTTATTTCGATCTTGTGTTATTGTCAGTTAGAAGAATTAAGCATTTGAACTAGCTTGTGGTTCTCAATCCTCAAATCTTCCTTTGGCCATCCAGTTTCCTTAGGAACAACTCCATGAGGTGTTCTTAATTTTACCTCAAGGAAAAACTGATCTTGGATATCCAGATTACTATAAATTTAAGTCATTGTTAATCTGTCCTGGAGCTCGTAGCACTATAATACCTAATTCAGTCATAATGTCTCCTTCTCGCAAGGGAGTGGGGCTCTCTGGCATCATCAGAAAAGAACGTGAAAATAATTTCCCCATATGCACCCCATTGGCTCAGAGAAAAATTTCATCCTAAGTTTTCTGGAGACGCCTGTAATTGTCACGCTGCATTTGGATGGTTGGCCGGGAGTGGGAAGAGGGCAGAAAAGGTGGCTCCAGTGTCAAGAAGGAACTCAACCCATTTTCCTTCTGTTTCCAGTTACCTGAGGCTCTGGGTTTCCAATTTTCAGTTGGTTCAGGGGAGACAACATGAAGAGCCAAGGTCCCATTCATGCCTTTCAGGGACACTAGTCTTTGAGGTCCCCGAGAGCATTCAGACTTTCCAGTGACTGTCTCCACACAAGGGGCATGGCTTATGGGGTTTTGACTTCTGTTGTCCCCTCTGAGGACATTCTCATCTTCTTGCCCTGAATGGCCGCATAAATGGCACTTGGTGCCAGGACATGCAGAAGTCTGTTATGACATTGAAAGGCTGTGACTAAGGCCTTAGATTTTTTTTTTTAAAGACTCCTTTCCTGTTCCCTACTTTCCTCTTGATCTCAGTCATAATATACCCAACTGGCAGCCCCTAAGAGCTCCTCCAGGGTCCCTCCAGGCTAACAGCCAATCTTTGCAGCTTCCTTTGAATATCTGGGGCCAATTGAGTGACAAGCTTGTCCTTTAGAATCGCCTTAGGTTCAGGGAGTATCTGGGGAGATAGCCGTGTATTTAACCTTAACCTTTCCAGGAAGGCCACCAGGCTCTCATCCTGTGTCTGTCAAATAGTGACTAATTTAGCATAACTTAAGGGCTTAACCTTATACCTCCTTCATTTCTCCAAAACACAAGCTTGAAAGTGACAGTGACACCATTCCCCAATGGGATTATCATAGTCCAAACTAGGATCTTGGGGCGGAACTGCCAAAATCCCAGTAGAGAACTGGGAGATCCTTATAGGACTTCCAGTCCCATGATAATTAAGGAGTTGTTCATTCCCCTATCTTTCAGCCACTGCCAGAACACCAGGCTTCTGTCTCATTAAGAGTCTGATTCAACAAAAGCATCGTATCAAAAACATACCTAAAATTCTGAAAAGCCTCTAAATTTTCTGATGATCCAGATAATTTACCTATGCTTTTACCTGTCTTAAATTTACCTAATTCTTTTACCTGTCTTAAATCTTGCAATGAAAAGGGTACTTGAAGTCTTATCATGGTGGTTCCTCCCTGCGTTTCTCTTTCCAGCACTCTAGCTTCTTGTAGGGGAAACACGCCTGCTGCATTACGGGGAGGGTCTGGATAAGGTGGGCAGCAGGGAGCAGAACTGCACGTTTTTAAGTCTGGATATTTAGATCCAGGACCCAAGGAGGAGGCTGTTGAGGTTAAAGACCCCTTCCTCCTTCTCTAGGTCTGCTTTGGGTACAGCAAGGGGCTCTTAGTTCCCTCCCTTCATCATTGTGAACACTTGGAAAGGGTTGCCAATAGGCCAGGATCAACCTTACACATATCTCGATTTTCTCTTAAGGCCCCAAAACAGTGAATACAGGGGATTTCTCCCCGTTTCCCCTCACGTTTACAAAACAAGTCAAACTGTAGGATAGCATTATAATTGGTATTTCCCTCTGGCGGTCAGGTTTCCTCCTCCAATTCCTATTGGGGCCAGGCCTTGGTGCAAAAGAAAATAAGTCGCTTTTTCTTTATGGTTTGTGGATCAGGATCATCCCAGTTTTTCAGAATGCATCCCAAAGGAATATTAGCCTTGCGTGGGGAATTGCCCATCTATAGGAAAAAGGAGGGAAAGGCATCCTTCTTCTCAATTTCCTATAGCTGGCCAGGAGAAACCTTACCTCTGGACGCTGATTGTTGGCCAGCAGAAGCCACATCTCTTGGCCCCGTGTTTTGGCTGGCTATGAGACCAGCAGCCAAAAGCCCTGTCAGTCTTGCGAGGTGCTGGGTGTAGTTGCTCTCACCCAGGCTGAGAGCTGAGCCGTCTTCCCCGGTTTCTCCTACCCCTCCGTTTCCTGCCTGCTGGACTTTGGAGTTATTGACTGTCACCAACCAAGACTGCTTTTTTTTTTTGTTTGTTTTTTTTGTTTTTTTTTGTCAACGGATGCATTAATTTTATGTTGGCCCAACAGTAATTTATGTATTGAATATAATAAAACTGTTCCTCTTTACAAATATATTTTATCATTTTTTAAATGTTTATTTATTTTGAGAGAGGGAGAAAGGGAAAGAAAGAGGGGAAGGGGCAGAAAGGAGGGGGCGAGAGAATCCCAAGCCCAATGTGGGGCTCGAGCTCACAGACCATGAGATCGTGACCTGAACCAAAACCAAGAGCCGGAGGCTGAACGAACTGAGCCACCCAGGTGCCCCTACAAATAAACCTTAAAAGGCCAGTGAAAACCATTTCCCACCCCCACCAAGGATAAAATCAGCCTTTAAGGGGGTAAAAGGGTCAAAGCTGAGGTCTATTCCCCTGCCTTTTTTTTTTTTTTCCAGCAATGCAAACACAAATATGTTCCAGCCATGTGGGGTGTCCATTTTAAGGTCACTAGATTGGTACAAGTCAGCATCCACTGGGCTAAGTGTAGCAAAATGACTCACCAGTGTACTTTTAAAATCCATTCATTTTAACCTTAGTCTGTCCTGACCACACATAAAATTCCTTTCCAAAGATTTCCCTTCACAAACGTTCTAAAACATTCCTTTGCATTTAGACTTTGTCCCAAGCCATTCCTCTCCAAACTACCAGTCTCATTTAGGACAAATTATTTTCTTTTACCTCCAAAAAAAATGTATTTGAATTTTTTAATTTTAATTTTTATTTATTTATAAAAGTTTATTTATTATTTATTTTCAGAGAGTGAGAACACACAAAGGAGGGAGGAGGCAGAGGGGTGGGGAGAGAGAATCTCAAGAAGGCTCCACACTGTCAGTGCATTGCCCAATGTGGGGCTCGAACTCACGAACAGTGAGATCATTACCTGAGCCCAAATCAAGAGTCAAACTCTCAACCAACTGAGCCACCCAGGCACTCCCATTTCCATTTTTTTAAATACTTTTTACACATCTACTTTTACATACAGAGTTGTTTTCCTTATTTCCATCAATCTTAATGACATTCAGCAGAATTTTAACTCTTAGAAGAATTTTATCTCTTAGAAACCTTTGTCTTCAGTGAAAACTAAGTAGTTACCAGTTGTGAACTGTTACATTAGAATTCTTTAGATGGCAAATTTATGAGTTTATTAAGTACAAAGCATGTTACCAACAAACCCAAGTAGCCTTCGTTTCTCTACAATAAGAAATTAAAAACAAACCTATGTTTAGTAATCAATGCTTTAGCATTTTATCTCATTAGATATCCAATGAATTTAATCCCATTTATTGTGCAAGCAAAACTTTAAGGTTTCAGGCTATCAAAGACTTTGAATGCTGTCTTAACAATTATCTACCCACGAAACTTTTGAGACAGAATTAGCCATCATTTTAAGTGTTATTTTTGCTAACCAATTGCAACAGAGATAACACAAGCTTATTTGACCTTCAGTAAACCTACGTAATAAAACAAAAACATTAAGGCATTAAGGCAGCCATGAGTTGGAGGAACGTCATGTCCTGCATGTTTCAGGTGTCTGTCAGTGGGCTGAAAGCTGTAAGGAGATTTATTTAAGCTATATTCCTCTTGCCTTTGATTCCTCATCATTTCCATCCCAGGGGTCCTCTGTTTCCCCCTTTCCTTTCAAACATCTTCTCCACAGTAGTTACCATAATCTTTGCTTTCTGTTTTTGTCTCTCTTCATTCCTCTTTACAGATAAATATCTTTTGTGCCTCCCTGTGCAGTTCTTCTATCTACTTCTCATTCCCTCCATCCACCTTCTGTAAATTTCTGGCAATACCAGGCCAACTGCTAGTGAAAAATTAACCTTCAGGAGACCCTGCCACATTGGGTCTTCTGGATCTAGGCCTGAATATTTCCTCATTTGATCCCTAAAGTCTCTTAAGAAAGCACTTGGGGTTTTCCTCCTTCTCTTCTTGCATCCCAAAAGTCTTCCTGGCATTCTGATACCTTGGAGCTGATTCCCTGATTGCTTTGATCATTAGCTCTCTTAAATCCTGCATCTTAACCCTGTTACCAGGATCATTATTGTCCTAATCAGGGTCTACATTGGGAAAATTTTGTTCAACTGGCTGAACACCCTGGCCAGAAGAATAACTTTCATATTTAATGCTGATAAGTCTAAATACATACTTATCTTAATTAAAACAACAAACTTAAATCAGTTTAAACATTGAATGTGTTCCACCTGTGTCCACTTAAAAGTGAATCACTTGTTCCCCATTGTCAGTTTTCACCTGGGACACCAGTGGGGGAATCTGAAGTGGGCGTCCAAGTGGGTGCTCTTTGCTTCTTGACATCAAAGGTGGTGGGGAGGAGCCAATGGTGCTGGAGGCACTGAGGAGGGTATGGAATCAGTCATGCAGGCCACACCCTACGTGGTGCAGAAACAGGAGGGAGAGGAGAAGGCAGAAGAGGTAAGGTGCTCGCAGAAGGCAGAGAAAGAAGATTCATGGTTCTAAACCTTGTCAGCCCAGAGAGAGGAGCAGACGCCATGATTTTGATCTTTGTTCCCTCCCACCACCACCAAAGTGGAAATATGAAGTCTGTGTCAGTCCAGAGAACACAGGGAATTTCCCTGAAACAAAAGAAAGACATTTCGGCAGCTGCTTGGGAATATTCCTTAAAGTCTCCCTCCTGAGGTTGACTAACCACAGACAATTGGCGCCAATTATCATAGTTATTAATCCAGGAAATGAATGATGGAGAAACCCCCACATACAGCTTTTCCAGAAACCTGGGTTTATCTTGAAGAGGCCTGTTTACATATCCAATATATCAAAGGGGGGTTACTAGCCAAAATTCAGTTGGGCAAACACATTCTGCAAGGGACCTTCAGTTCTGGAGCCTGGTTTAGGCCCATGAAAGCCTGGAAAAGCCCGGACACAGGGTACCTCAGTCCATTTGCCCTGTTTCTTACAGAAGAGTTCTGTATTAAACTTTAGTGTCCCATTAATGAGCCATTTTCCTCATCTCCTAAGGAGTATTGAGACCAGTATTACAAAACAGATCAGGTTTTGTTTTGTTTTTAGATCTTGCAATCTGACTTGATTCCAGTGGTTAAAAGGCATCCCAAGGGGGAGTCCTTGGCGACTGAAGAAGATCTCATGTTTCCTCAGTCTTAAAGAGTATAATCCCTTTCCTCCAGTGCACTAGAACTTTTGTCATCCACATAAAAAATTAGGGCCTGATAGACCCAGTCTTCCTCTTAGACAGAAAACAGATGGCCTTCTAATTGAGTCTTTAATACAAACAAAACAACAGAATTTGATAATTTTATGTTTGTCCTTATTCCTTGTACAAGAAGCATCCTCCCAATACCCTAACATTTGCCCCAACGGACTATCTGGGGGAATCTGTAGAGACCCCACCTCTTTCTAGGTGTCTCTTCCCTTACCCCTAGGGCTAGAATTTTTGTTTCCCATCCTTGACCAGGCTACTTTCTGCTCCTGAGTTTCCCTGGGGCGCTCAACCTCCCTTAATGGAGGTTTCTTGCACTCTCCAGAACCCACTTCATCTGTCTCCAGCTATTTCCTTGCAGGAGAACAGGACAACGGATCAAGTCTCCCCATTCGCTTCATGTCTAGGATACGTCTTAGTCACACATACTCAGGTTCTGAGGATTTCCCAATCCCCAAGGCAGTACTTAGAGTCCAATTTTCCTACCTTGGTCCTTGCACAAAGTTATCAGGTCTCCGTGGTGCCTCTCTTTCACTCTTTCCCCAGCGTCACTTCTTCTGTCTCCAAAGGAAAAAGTCTGGAACTCCACAGATCCCGCAGGGGCCCTCCCATGGAAAGGCCACACAAACTGGAGTGGGCTGTGTCTCCCATCTCACAGGACCTGGACCCCACAGGTCAAGATCAATCCCGGACGAGCCCCCAAATGTGAACAATAAGTTCACTGATCCAATCAAAGGAGGGATGCAGAGACTTGGAGCACAGTGAAGCGAGGTTTTAATCAACGTTCTAGCAAAAGCAGGTGTCTGATAGACAGGCACACTCGGGGCAGTTACAGCAGGCAATTTATCTCCTAGAGTGCAAGTCCCTCCCCTGGTTCCTCATTGGCTAAGTACTACAGATGTTACAGTCTTATCCAGATGTCGCCTATGCCCATGTAAGGCAAAAAGTAGTCTGACTGGAACAAATAAACATTCTTTGAGGTGCCACAGAAACATCAGTTCTTTGGTGCATGCTCATTGCAACGCCCACCAAAATAAGCCCACAAAATGGAGAGGGAGAGAAGAACCAGGAAGTGAAGCGTCTAAGGGTTTGGGACTCCATTGTGTGTGTGGTGGGGGGAGGGGGGTTCGAACATATTTCCAATATGTTGTAAAGCTATTGTTAACTACACAGCACAGCTTTTATTTGGTACTTTTGAAAATGAATCATCTCTGGCACAAAAACAGACACATAGACCAATGGAATAGAATAGAAACCCCAGAACTAGACCCACAAACGTATGGCCAACTCATCTTTGACAAAGCAGGAAAGAACATCCAATGGAAAAAAGACAGCCTCTTTAACAAATGGTGCTGGGAGAACTGGACAGCAACATGCAGAAGGTTGAAACTAGACCACTTCCTCACACCATTCACAAAAATAAACTCGAAATGGATAAAGGACCTGAATGTGAGACAGGAAACCATCAAAACCTTAGAGGAGAAAGCAGGAAAAGACCTCTCTGACCTCAGCCGTAGCAATCTCTTACTCGACACATCCCCAAAGACAAGGGAATTAAAAGCAAAAGTGAATTACTGGGACCTTATGAAGATAAAAAGCTTCTGCACAGCAAAGGAAACAACCAACAAAACTAAAAGGCAACCAACGGAATGGGAAAAGATATTTGCAAATGACATATCGGACAAAGGGCTAGTATCCAGAATCTATAAAGAGCTCACCAAACTCCACACCCGAAAAACAAATAACCCAGTGAAGAAATGGGCAGAAAACATGAATAGACACTTCTCTAAAGAAGACATCCGGATGGCCAACAGGCACATGAAAAGATGTTCAGCGTCGCTCCTTATCAGGGAAATACAAATCAAAACCACACTCAGGTATCACCTCACGCCAGTCAGAGTGGCCAAAATGAACAAATCAGGAGACTATAGATGCTGGAGAGGATGTGGAGAAACGGGAACCCTCTTGCACTGTTGGTGGGAATGCAAATTGGTGCAGCCGCTCTGGAAAGCAGTGTGGAGGTTCCTCAGAAAATTAAAAATAGACCTACCCTATGACCCAGCAATAGCACTGCTAGGAATTTATCCAAGGGATACAGGAGTACTGATGCATAGGGGCACTTGTACCCCAATGTTCATAGCAGCACTCTCAACAATAGCCAAATGATGGAAAGAGCCTAAATGTCCATCAACTGATGAATGGATAAAGAAATTGTGGTTTATATACACAATGGAATACTACGTGGCAATGAGAAAAAATGAAATATGGCCTTTTGTAGCAACGTGGATGGAACTGGAGAGTGTGATGCTAAGTGAAATAAGCCGTACAGAGAAAGACAGATACCATATGGTTTCACTCTTATGTGGATCCTGAGAAACTTGGCAGGAACCCATGGGGGAGGGGGAGGAAAAAAGAAAAAAAAGAGGTTAGAGTGGGAGAGAGCCAAAGCTTAAGAGACTGTTAAAAACTGAGAACAAACTGAGGGTTGATGGGGGGTGGGAGGGAGGAGAGGGTGGGTGATGGGTATTGAGGAGGGCACCTTTTGGGATGAGCACTGGGTGTTGTATGGAAACCAATTTGACAATAAATTTCATATATAAAAAAAAAAAAAAAAAGAAAATGAATCATCTCCCTTACTTCTCACACTTGAGAGGGTGTGTGGTGGGAGAGGGGGTGCCTCGACTCCCCCCACCCAGAAATCATCCCCACTTCCTTCCCTTTCTCATCTTTCCCTCCAGCCAGGGTAACCAGACAAAACACCGGACACTCAGTTCAATTTGAAGTGCAGATAAATGGCAAATACTTTGTTAGTGTTAAGTGCGGGAGGTCTGGAGGTAGGGTGGGCAGGACCAGGGCTCTGGGGCAGGGTCAGGCAGTTCTAGGGATGTATTTGATGGGCACCAGGGGGGCCGGAGCCTAGTCCCCCTCAACTCCTGAGTCAGCTCCTTGTTATCTGCCTCTAGAATGACCAATTCTGGGTTCCCAAAAGGCCTGTCCAAAATCAACAAAACAGACAGTGGGTGGGAACTATTGTGATCATCCCAGCATCGGGGATGTCTTCCATTCCCGCCTGCTCCCACCCCCTCCACACACACATTCGTCACTCTGGCAGGCTCCCAAAGCGCCAGTAGGGGGAGGAGGAGGGTGCCTGGGGCACGTGCCACACCCAGCTCCCTGAGCCTTGAGCCCCCCACTTCCCCCCAAGTATTGGGCAATCCTGTCCCCGCCCTGGAGCCATCTGCCACTTACAGCTGCACAATAATGACCGATCTGTTTTGCTAGCCAGGTTTCTTGCCTTTCTGGGTGTTGAGATCTAACACAGAGGTTGTGCTTACAGTTGAGAAACCTGTATTCATGGGGGGTGGGGGAAGTTTCAGTATCCGTTGCCCCCCACATTCAGTAAATGTCATTCGAGCAACTGCTACGTGTCAGGCCCTGAACCCGGTGCTGAGGACAGAGCAGTGACCAAGAACTACCCAGGTTCAACCCTCAAAGGGATCAGTTGGGTGTGGAGGGCAGGCAGGGACAAGGATGAGTCACAAGACACTTCCATCACAGGGCCCGGACCCAGCCTGGGAAGCTGGGGGAAGGTGATCAGAGAAGTAGGGGAAGGACGGCAGACCCAGGGGAGGGACAGCGTGTACAGAGGCTGGAGGTGAGGAAAACTTGCTGGTTGGTAGGCCCACAAGTAGTGGGCACTGAAGTGTCTAACTGTGGCTAACGCTGAATGCCACACCCTCTTCGAAGGCTTCCATTGACCCTGACTCCTATTAAGAAGCCTGTGAGACACAGAGAGGCTAAGTAACTTGCCCAATGTTACACAGCTGATGGGAGACTCAGGACTCAAAATGCCAGGAGTCTGGCTTCAGAGCTGCACTTTACCACTGAGTTTGATGATGTTGTGGATTGGTGGTGGGGGTTTGGAACTGATGGCCAAGAAAGTATTCTTGAAGACGTCTTTGGTACAAAAGAGATGATTATATTAAAGCATGGAGTCAGAAACCATGGGCAGAAAGGGCTGCACTGAGGTTGTGAAGAGTGACTGATTATATACCTTCAGGTTGGAAAGGGGTTAGGGACAGTGTAAGTCTCTAAAGAATTTTGGATGCAAGGTTTCCAGGACCTTGAAGGGCTAGCTGCTGTTAGGAAACGTCATTTATTACCGTTTCGTCAAACCTCAGTCATGAGACCCTTCAGATGTATGTCAAGGGCCATATGTTTGGAGTATAATTTCCAGCATATACTTCAGAGTTAAAGATAAAGAAGGTTTGCAAAGGAATGTTTAGGTGTTTAAGGAGACTCACAGGATCCTGGGGTGCAGGTGGGGGGTCAAGATAAGGTTAAGCCAAGATTCTCTTTTGCCCCTAGCAAAGTATCATAACGGAGACAGCTGAGCTCTTAGAGGGAGGTCACTCTGCCTGTTTCAAGGACTTGTCAATGTAAGCAATAAGGAAATTTCATTTTTCATTTCCCTTTGTTTCTCACATCACCATGACAAACACCTAAATGCCTTTACATCTTGAAGAGGGTGATATTAGAGCTCTAGGAAAACGGAGTCTGTAGTCTTCTGGCGATGAGGCTATGGATAAGATTGCCTTTTCCTTGCAGTTTACTAAGTCATCCATAAACTGAAGGGGACTCTTGTCCTGCATGACTATGAGGTCTACCAATCAACCATTTGATTTTTTCCTTTCCTTTGTTCTTGGGCAGCCAGGAGTGTCCGAGGAATATCACACATATCCCACCTGGGGGGAGGGAGTGGAGTTAGCCTGTCCTTTGCCCTCAGCTTGCTTTATGCTCCCTCATCATATGCCCTTGGACAATTTTTTTAATGTTTTTATTTTTATTTTTGAGAGAGAGAAAGAGACAGTGTGAGCAGGGAAGGGGCAGAGAGAGAGGGAGACACAGAATCCGAAGCAGGCTCCAGGCTCTGAGCTGTCAGCACAGAACCCGACGTGGGGCTCGAAGTCACGAACCACAAGATCATGACCTGAGCAGAAGTCAGAGGCCCAACCGACTGAGCCAACCAGCCGCCGCCCCCCCCCCCCCCCCGCCGAACAATTTTGACCCTTAAACCTTTAAGGTTGTTGAAAGTGGATGGTCTCATCTTCTATAGCTTCTTCCTGCTGAGTAGGGCGTAGAGACTTCCCTACCTATAGGTCAATATTGGTTAGTTAGGGAACATATAAGAGAGTTAAAGTGGAGGCAGCTGAATCTAAGGTGGACAACGTATATGAACCTTCTTGAGTAGAAAGGATCATCTGTTGGCATGAAGTAATTGTAGTAATGGAGTCTTGGCACCAGGCAGAGACAGGGGAGAAAATGGCAAAACATAATTAGAATAATAAGAAAGCAAAGTCCAAATGAATGTCTTTGGTAACTGACAAAAATCCTCCAGTCTAGATATTCAACCAACCATTAAGGAAAGACAGAGATTATTTAAGGCACCAATTAGAGTATTCATGTCAGCTAGAAACCCAGAAATGTTTTGGGGGTAATCTGGAATCTATACTCCGGATTTTATTTTTATGAGAGTCATTTAAGGCCGTAACTGGGTAACACGTGGTGTTTAGCCATCATATAGACTCTTTTATTTAGTAAACAGATAATTAATAAGAGATACTTTTTAAAACTTAAAAAAAATTTTTTATATTTATTTATTTTTGAGAGAGACAGGGTGCGAGCACGGGAGGGGCAGAGAGAGAGACACACAGAATCTGAAGCAGGCTCCAGGCTCTGAGCTGTCAGCACAGAGCCTGATATGGGGCTCGAACTCACAAACAGTGAGATCACTTCCTGAGCTAAAGTCCGACGCTTAACCGACTGAGCCACCCAGGTGACCCTTAAAAAGGTTTTTAATGTTTATTTTTTGAGAGAGAGACAGAGACAGAGTGTGAGTGGGGGAGGGGCAAAAAGAGAGACACACACTGAATCCAAAGCAGGCTCCAGGCTCTGAGCTGTCAGCACAGAGCCCAACGCAGGGATGGAACCCATCAAACACGAGATCATGACCTGAACCAAAGTCAAACACCTAACTGGCTGAGCCACTCCAGTGCCCCAAGAGGTACTCTTATAGAAACAAGAAAAATATAGGTTAATGGTTACAGCAAATTATAAACCCAGTGTCTACCGTTGAGAAGATTATTAGATGTCAGTCTTGAGCCATCCTCCAATAGAGTAGGAACAGGCAGGAATCACACGGATTTTTCTGGTTTATAATTCAAATGTCTGTGGTTATCTTTTTGAATGCCCCATTATAAGAAGAAATTGTTAGTATAAATTGGAAAAAGGAGAATGAAAAAGAAAGACACCACTATTATTTTCATTTGAAGAGAAGTTTGAGGTCTTCTACAGGTTTATAGGAATAAGAAGGTACATTAGTTTGCTCATTGGTTTCCTGTGAACAATGAAAGGGATTGACTCTAGATATAAGCCCATGAAGAGTGCCCCTCTAATTTTACTGCAGGGTAGTATGTCATACGACACGATATGGACCCCTTCCATTTTAGAGTTAAATCCCCTGTTGTTTTGGACTTTTCATCCTTTAAATAAACCAGGTCACCTGGATTTATATGGGGTGGGTTTCTAGTAACTGTCAGATCAGGTTTAGGAAGGATATGGTTTGCATATTTAGAGATTTATGAATTAACCTGGACTCAAGGGAATAATTTAATAAAGTACTATAGTCTTTATCTATTGATAGGTCTAGAGTGAGAAAAGGCTTTTTTATATACCATTGTTGGGGGAATCTATCCCATTTTCCAACTGTTTAAATAATCATATGCCATGGGGTCTTATTATTATTCCCAACAGAATAAGAAGCAAAAAGATTGTTCATACCTGTGCTATTGTGACAATTTTTCTGACGTTTACCTCAAGTTGTCTACTTTAGCTAAACAACATTTAACAACAATCAGAACTAGAATTTAACATCCATAAAGGTGCATTATTGAAACATAGTTTTTCTCTCTAAAAACCCTTATTTTCAGAGATAGCCAAATGAAGACTAGCTCCCTTGTGAAACAAGTCTAATTTTAATAAACCTGGACTATTTACATAAGTTCAGCAAGAACAGCGATTGGTTATATATATCTTTTAAATTTGCTTTGCTGGAACTTTTTATGAGGAATCTCTAGATTGAACTTTTAGTAGCTTCTCCAGGCCAGAAGTCAAGCCAAATACTTGCCATCAGACATACCTGCAATGCCTGTAGAATTGGGTGAATTCCTATTCACAAGGTCCCCAAGATATCCAGAGGTTCCTGTACCTGCCAAGAAGTGACAGTCTTTACTTGCCTGGTAAGGCTGCTGGGAACTTAGTAAGCAAGGTATCGGGCCAACATTTCTAGGGGGCTTTATGACTCCAAGTTTCATAAGGTCAATTTAATTCCTTAAAGCTGTATATAGTCATATCAGAGTCTATGTATGTCAGTCTCAAATATGACATTCTAGTCAAAGCCTTGGTAAAATGACCAGTATTTCCAATGGTGTCCTGTCACAGAGAGAGCAGATTCTTATTGAGCTTATGCAAATAACTGAAATTGCCATGAAAGAAAGAATACTCACTGAGAGTTTTTAATTTCAGAGGGTATCAGTAAATAGAAAAGTTAAATGCCCCAGTTTGTTTACAAATGAATACTTTATCACATTTCTGTATGTCATAGATATCTTAAAAGAAAGTTCCCTCACAGCCACTCTGGAAAACAGTGTGGAGGTTCCTCAGAAAGTTAAAAATAGAACTACCCCACGACCCAGCAATAGCACTGCTAGGAATTTACCCAAGGGATACTGGAGTGTAATGCATAGGGGCACATGTACCCCAATGTTTATAGCAGCGCTTTCAACAATAGCCAAATGATGGAAAGAGCCTAATGTCCATTGACTGATGAATGGATAAAGATGTGGTTTATATATACAATGAAATATTACTTGGCAATAAAAAAGAATGAAATAATGCCATTTGCAGCAATGTGGACGGAACTGGAAGGTATTATGCTGAGTGAAATAAGTCAGTCAGAGAAGGACAGATATCATGTTTTCACTCATATGTGGATCTTGAGAAACTTAACAGAAGTCCATGAGGGAGGGGGAGGGGAAAAATAGTTACAAACAGAGAGGAAGGGAGGGAAACCATGATAGATTCTTAAATACAGAGAACAAATTGAGGGTTGGGGGGGCGGGGGAGAGGGGAAAATGGGTGATAGGCATTGAGTAGGGCACTTGGGATGAGCACTGGGTGTTGTATGGAAACCAATTTGACAATAAATAATATTTTTTAAAAAAGAAAGTTCCCTTAATCTGGAAAAGCCAACATTACAAAACCAGCAATACTTCAAAACAACAGTTACAAACCTATAACCATCTTCTTCAGTTCATTTAATCCCATATTACTAATTCTTGGTCAGTTTGAATTAGCTTTTTAGTTCTGGAAATTCTTACCTATTTTAGTATTAACCTTAAAGATGTCAAATACCTGTATTTTCCCTAAAACTCCTTTTTATAGCTCTCATTGAAGAAGAAAGACATTTTATAAAAGCATCAGAACAATAACTATAAATGACAAAATCTCAGAAATGGACATTGTTAAAGATTTGTTGAGAGTTCATTACGATGCACTTGACAAAGAAATTGTGTTATTTCTGTCACACATAACACTTCAACAATCAGAATATTAAGTCATGACCGTATTACCAAAACATATTAAAACTTTAGGAATTATATATGTATTTGACCAGTTGTAGGATTTACCCAATACAACCTAAGGTTTACCATTATTTGACAGTTCTTTCCAAGTAACTTAGTATACCAAATGAAAAGGCCTAAATGGTCAAAAAGACTTCATTTACAATTTAAATCTTGGAAAGTTTGTAAAAACCTTAGAAAGTTGTAAAGCACGTCCTAAATAGGATTACAGGTCATTATAAATCTTAAAACTTTAAATTATTTATTTAACCAAGGTGGCAATAAGAGATTCCAAAGGCACTTATGTAGCGTTCTCTAGTTGTTAGCAAAACTTAGCTCCTTTAACATGGAGAAGGTTTAACTTTATGTCATCAAAGATTTGATATGGACAAATCGTAACCTTTGGTTTTCCTGGTAGACGAAAGAGAAAATAACCTTTGTTTACATTTTCTTATCAAGAGCAGACCAACAATCCAAGAAAACTTTGCCTTTTGAACAGAGAGAAAAGCAGAATTTTAATCTTATACTAGTATACTTTTAAAATCCATTCATTTCAACCCTAGTCCACCCTGAACACACATAAAATTCTTTTCCAAAGGTTTCCCTTCACAAACCTTCTACATCTTTCCTTTTCATTCAGATTGTGTCCCAAGCCATCTCTCTCCAAACAACCAGTCTCATTTAGGACAAAATTACTTTCTTTTACCTCCAACAAAAATGTATTTCCATTCCCTATATCTTTCTCACATATCTCCTACTTTTCTGCTTACAAAACTGCTTTCCTTATTTCCAACAGTTTTAACTACACTTACAGATTTTTAACTCTTAGAAACCAGTGAAAACTAAGTAGTAACCAACTGTGAACTGTCTGTTACATCAGAATTCCTTAGATGGCAAACTTACGAATCAGTTAAGCACAAAACATGTTTTCTAACAGACCCAAATATCCTTAGTTTTTCTGCAGTAAATCAAAAGCACGAACCTATGTTTAGAAACTAATGCTTCAACATTGCAACCTATTTGGAAAAGGCCTAAATGTCCCATAAATTTAATCCAGCTTATCATCCAAGCAAAACCTTAAAGCTGTATGTTACCCTTAAAGCTACCTTAACAAATACCCATGAAAACTTTGAGCCAGACAAAATGAACTATCGCTTCAACTCACCTTTTTGCTGAAAAATTGCAACAGAGCTAACATGAGCTTATTTGACCTTTAGTAAACCTAAGTAGAAAAAATTTTATATTTAATGCTAACTCTAAAGACATGTCTATCTTAATTAAACCAAAAAACTTAAATTAGTTTAAGCAAATATGTTCCACTTGGGTCCACTTAAAAGACAATCTGTTCCCCATTTTCAGTTTTTACCTGGGACACCAGTGGGGAAATCTGAAGTGGGGGGGGGGGGCGCAAGTGGGTGCTCTTCACTCCTTATTGTTCAGGGTGACAGGAGGAGCCAACAGTGCCCGGGAGCACCCAAGACGGGGTAGACACCAGTTAGGTAGGTCTCACTCAAGGTGGTGCAGAAACAGGGGGGGAAAAGGGGAAGGCAGAAGAGGTGAGGTGCCAGAAGGCAGAGAAGGAACCTGAACCTTGTCAGTTTGGACAGAGGATGAGACGCCATGTGTATTTGTTTGTTTGTTTTCCACCAAAGTGGAAATATGGAGTCTATGTCAGGCCAGAGAAGACATGGAATTTCCATGAAACAAAGGGAGTATCAGCTGCTGCTTGGGAATACTCCTTAAAGTCTCTGTCCTGAGGTAGACTAACCACAGTTGGTTTCAACTATCATAGCCAATAACCTGAAAAATAAATGAGGGAGAAGCCTTCACATCTATTAGGAGGAGGAACAGAGAGAAAGAGTCGTCGTCCCCTTTGTCAGGGATGGCTTGGGTTTCCTCCAGTGTCCTGGATTTATTTAGAGGAGGCCTATTTAGGCATCTAGTATGTAAGGAGGGAGTTTATTGGGGAAAACACATTTGGGCAAACACGTTCTGAAAGAGGTCTTTTGGTCCAGGTCCTGATTTAGAGCCATGAAGGCCTGGACCTAGGATACCGCTGTCCAATTGTCCTGTTTACCAAGGCCATGCAGTGTCACAGCAGATCAGTCCTTTTCTAAATTTTGCAATCCAAATTGTTTCCAGTGGGTTAAAAAGGCATCCCAAGGGAGGGTCCTTGGAGACTGAAGAGAAGCTCCCAGGTTCCTCCTAGAGAGAGATACAAGGTCCATTACCACGAAAATCCCCACCAATTCCAGCTTGGCATCCCACGCCCAAGATATGTCAGAGGTTCCAGAGGTGTCAAAGTGACCTGAGGTGTCCCTCCAATGAAATTGTTATGGGCAAGCTGCTAAGAGCCCCTGTAGGAGGGATGCTAGAGTCCCCCCAATTCCCCATTATATCCTAGTCTACAAATGGGTGCTGGCATATGGACCAAGTTTGCCTTGCTGAGAAGGCTGCAAAGAAACCACCATTTTTAGCCCATGGAAAATACTGGAAAATTTTTACAAGGGGGCATTACCCAATTTTGTAATTTAGTTTGTAGAGGACATTGACTGAAAACAGTAAATTCTTCATGACCTAAGGGACATTCCAACATTTATAGTCTTTACAGCCAATTTCCTAGGACCCATCCCCAACTGGCTTTTAATTCCATCGTAGTGGTTTCAGCCAGCTCCCAGTGGAGGTCTCATGGCTAGAAGGGGCTAGACCAGATATGTGGAGTGGATCACATTAGACCAATGAGGAGGAAACCTCACATGTGAGTCTTAAGTTTGGCACCCATCCTGGGGACTTAGGTGGCTGTCCTGTGCCCAGATAGACAACTTTGTATAAGGACAGGAATAAAGAGAGGACATCAAGTTTCTGCGTCTTATTAGCCAGAAGGAGGTTTCTCCTCTCCGTAGAGTAGCCACAGGCTAGAGGATTGCAACCTGATCAATCGACTTCAAATTGTTCCAGTAAGACCATACTTCTCGAAAAGCCCCTGAAATGAGAGAAAAGAAGAAGAGAGAAAGTACTCACCAGCTCAAAGTCCAGATGAAAAGACTCGAAGCCCCACAATGGGCACCAAATGATGGTACGTTGGAGTTGTGGTGGGGATTTGGAGCCAATAGCCAAGAAAGAATTCTTAAAGATGTCTTTGGTGCAAAAAGAAAATGTGATTTTACTAAAACACAGGGACAGGAACCGTAGACAGAAAGAGCTGCACTGGGATTGTGAAGAGTGACAGAATTATATACCTTCAGATTGGGAGGGGGTTAGGGACAGCATAAGTCTCTAAGGAATTTTGGAAGCCAAAATTGAGGGGCTAGCTGCTGTTAGGAAAATTCATTTATTACCATTTAGTGAAACATCAGTCAAGAGACCCTTCAGATGTACATTGAGGGCCAAATGCTTGGAGTAAAATTACCTATATATATACTTGGGGGTTCAAGAGAAAGGAGGTTTGCAAATTAATTTTTATGTGTTTAAGAAGACTTACAGGATACTGGGGGTTCAGGATAAGGTTAAGCCAAGATACCCTTTTGCCCTTAGCAAAGTGTCACCATCAAGGCAGCTGAGCTCCTAGAGGGAGGTCACTCTGCCGGTTTCAAGGACTTACCAATGGACTGTAGGCAGTAAGGGAATTTAATTTTTCATTTCTCTTTGTTTCCCACATCACCATGGCAAGCACTTAAATGCCCTTACATCTTGATGAGGGTGATTTTCGGGCTCCAGGAAATGGAGTCTATAGGTTTCTAGAGATTAGGCTATGGATAAGATTGCCTTTTTCTTGCAGCTTACTAAATTATCTGTAAACTGAAGAAGACTCCTTTACTGCATGACTGTGATCTCTATCAGTCAACCTTTAGTTTTCATTCCTTTGTTCTTGGGCAGCCAGGAGTGTCCGAGGAATGTCACACATATCCCACCTGGGATGGTTGTAGGTGTTCTAGCTTGTACTTTGCCCTCCACTAGCCTTATGCTCCCTCATCATGTCCACTACCCCTCTGCACCTGGGCTCCCTGTGACCAACTTCCAACTTCCCCCCACTCCAGATGTTGGGTATGCAGTTTCACCTCTGTATCCTAACATGTCAAATGAGGTTCCCATGAGGCCACTGAGTATCACACATGTGATAATGGTGTGAGTGGCTCAGCACAGCCTAACCTTTCGTGGGCTGCCCTGAACCTTGAAGAGGGCACTGCACCTGTACACCCACGTGGGCAGCTCCAGAGATGTCATTGTCTCCCCTGTCCCAAACCCCCTTTCAGCCAGAGTGCCCACAGCCCCTTTTGGAGCTTAGCAGACAGTTCTCAGTGGGGGCCACACCCCACCCCACAGGCATGGGATGACAGGTAGAGAATCGGGCAGGGGTCAAGGCTTCCTGCAAACAGAAACAAGTATAACGGGGCCCAGACGAATAAATGGCCCAGCCAGACAAGGAAGTGAGGAGGCATTGGAGACTGAGCAAGTTATGTGAGCAAGGGGAGAAGCCCAGAATAGCCTGCCAGTCCCCCTGCAGGGCTGGCTGAGGCCGAGAGGGGGGCAGGGAGGGTGGGGGAGCAGCTGGCAGAAGCCTCAAGACAACAGTTGGACTTCGTGCTAATGCCTGTGGGAGCCAAGAAGGTTACAGCAGGGAAGGACGCAACCATCGAAGTCGGTGCTTTACTCCATGTGCGTGCAGGGGTGCGCAGAATCCAGGCTCACAAAGAAGTCCCCGTCCTGATCCCCAGAACCTGCGAGGATGTCACATGACGCGGCAAAGGGCACTTTGCAGATGTGATTGAGCTAAAGGCCCTGAGATGGGAGGTGATCCTGGATGACCCAATGTCATCACCAGGGTCCTTATGAGAGGGAGGCATCAGGGTCCCAGTCAGACAAGGAGAGCCACAAGGAAACACGTATAAGGGATGTGCTGTGAGGTGTCGCTGGCCCCCTGAGCCAAGGGGTGCAATGGGCTCTAGAAGCCCAAAAGGGCAGGAAGTGGATTCCCAGTTCCCCCCGTTGGAGCCTCCCTAAGGAACACAGCCCTGCCCACACCTTGATTTCAGACTTCAGCCCTCCAGCCCTGTAAGATAATACATAGGTATTATTTTAAGCCACCAAGTGTGTGGTCATTTGTTACAACAGCAGTCAGAGACCCCTACAGCTTAGGAGCCTGAGGTCTGGACCCCGGCTGCCTGGGTTCACATCCCAGCTCCTCCCGCCTAGAGGATCTTGGGCAAGTGTTCAAAGCCCTCAGTCTCTTGGTCTGCAAACCAGGGATGCAGAAGAAACAAGTTTCATGAAATAAAGTGCTGCGTCTGAGTCTCATGGAGACCAACTCACTAGCGTGCATTCACGTATTCTACACCATAATTTTGCAGGGTCACAAAGCTGTGTTTTTACACAAAGTCCCCAGTTGCTGGAGAGTAGATGAGTTGAAAGGAGTGATTCTGCAGCAGGGAGGCCACAGACCACAGGGGTGCAGGCAACAGACAGATGGACTGGGGCAGTGAGTGCAGGGGAGAGGGAGGACGGTGGGGGACGGCTTGGAGGACAGGCAGGGCTGTCAGCGAAACAAGGTGAGGAAGAGAAGCAGGTGTTGGAAACACTAAACACACAGTCCATGTGCGGTGGGGCCTCACCACGTGCAGGGCACCAGGATGAGCCTCTGCCTGCCCCATGCCACTGGCTTGTCACCCAATGCTCAGAGGGACATTCATGGCTGTGAATGTCCAGCCTGCCCCTGCACCCTCCAGGGTGGGGGTCCCTGATGCTCAGGCCTCTCCTGAGCTTAAGTCAGGGGTGCAGGGGAGCGGGGGAAGCAGCCATGGGGCAGATCAGATCCAGCCGGGCCAAGTTTACCTTCCAGTTAATGAGTAATGAGTAGGGGGAGAAGGGGAGGCCTGGGCTGCATGGTGGGGGAGGTGCCCAGGCCATGGGTCCTGGAGGGAAAATCTCAGAAAGCAGTGTCGCAAGGACCCCATCCTGGAAGTGAGGGGCCAGGGGGGAGGGGCAGTCCCTGCTGTTCCCAGGCCTGGCACCGACTCAAGGGTGAGGGTGGGGGTGCAGCAGGGAAATCACTGCACTCAAGGGGGTGGGGGGGAGAGGGGTGCCTGGGCTCCCCCACCCAGAAAGCCTCCCCCTTCCTTCCCCTTCTTCTCCTTCCTCCAGCTGGGGTGCCAGACGAAACTCAGGACACCAGTTCAACTGGAATCGGGGACACATAGCCAATACTGTGTTAGGGTCAAGTGCCTTCCAGAGACCCCACTTCGCCTCAACTCAGGCAGCCTGGCCCTCCGGCTGTCCATAGCTGGAATGTTGGGCAGGGCACGCCAGCTAACGGGAATCCCATCCTCCAGGCCTCCTCCTCTCTCTCCCCTGCTGGCTTATCTTGCCTGCCATCCCTCTCCCACACTTCCAGGCACAAATGCACATTCCCCAGGAGGAAGCTTCCAAGAATCCCTTCCTTCTCCCAGGCCCACCTCTGCTTCTGCCTTCACCCCTCTGGTCGCTTCCTGGAGGTCGGGGCCAGGACCCTCCGCAGACCTCCCCCACCATAGGCGTGAACCTTCCCTCCAAGCCCAGCGCTCTGAAGCATCTCGGCACCTTTGTCAAAACAGCAGGAACTATCATCAATCCCATTGTTCGGATGGATTAACTGAGGCTCTGAGAAAGCCAGAACCAAGCCTTGCTGGGAGGCACAGGCCAGCAGGAATACCTTCCCAAGACAGTCAAAGCAGAAACCCTGAACGTTTAGGGCTATAATGCAACCAGGAAATGGGGTGGGGGAGGAAAATGGGAGTAATTGAGGTTTGGGGGATCCTAGGAGGTACCCCAACCCCTGTTTCAGAAGTTGAATCTCCGTTCTGGATAGTAAGCAGGTGCTTGCACCCTCCCTCTCGCAAAGAAGGGGTGATGCAATCAAAGCAGACAGGGTCCAGGTTTGTTCTGTGTCTGCACACCTCCCCCAACTCCAGGCATGCAGCCTAGGCCAGGAAAGGCCCATGGATTACAGGAAATCAGAGCTGGGTTCCCCATTAACCCCTTCCTTGGGACTTTGGAAAGCAAGCCTTCGGAGATCAGGACCCCCCACCCACATACCCGTTGCCTCCTGTGCCCTGGACTTCACACACCCCTTCCCCCAGATGCACAACCTGCTGGGAACCCAACAGGCACACATCAAATGACACCGAGGCAAAAACGCAAAGCTTTGCCAACATGCTGTCGTGGTGAGACAGTGGGGAAATCCAGCAATTTCCTGCAAGGCCAGCAAGTATGTAAATCAATACAATCATGGAGGGAAATACAGCCATATCTTGCAGGATTATTAATGCAAGTAGCTCTTGGTCCAGGGTCATGTCCTTTCATGGCAATGACAACTGTGACGTGAGTGCTATTACAACCTCATCTGACGGGGGAAACTGAGGCTCAGCGTGGCTATTAATCAAGCGCCAAAGGATACCTCTAAGTGTCAGAGCTGGAAAGTGATGCAGGTCAAGACCACTCACTGTATCCAGGGAAGTCTGTCCACGCGGAAGAGGCTGGTCGCTTTCACACAATGTAAAAGGAGGCAGTTGCCTCTAACAACAAGGCAGCTCTCTGGGCACTGATATTACACGATCTCTGAGGGATACTCTTTACGAAAAAGGCAAGGCGTAACCCAGGGAGACCAGGAAGAATAGCAAGCAGAGAAGACTGGTAATTTGTTTTTAAAACTTGCGAGCATTCAAAATGCATATCTCTGGAAGGAAACAAGGGATTTGGTTTCACTGTGGCATCTGAGACCTGAATGGTTGGGAACGGGAACAGGAGGCAAACTGCCTTTTCCCTGTACATCTACGTGGACCCTTTAGGTGTTGAACCATATGAAGATATTAGCTATTCATAAAAAATTAAATACAGATGGAATAATAGTAGTTAAGAATATTAATGATACTATTGTAACGTTAAGACAGAATAAAAAAAGCTAGCAATGGGAAATTGCCTCACTGATGAGGAAAGTTTTTCTTTTTAACCATTATAGTCTCTCAGGCATCCTGACAAGGGTACATGAAGGGAGCTCCAGGTTCCACTTATATTAAAATACATGCTCACTGAGAGAGTGAACTTCTACACATACAGCAAAGCCCAGCTGAAATGTCCCCTCCTCTGAGAATTTTTACCTGACCCTCTACAAAGCAGGGTTCTTCTCCACTGGGAAGACACACCGTGGGGCCGGGAGTGTCTGTGCTGGACCTCATCCCTCAGTCTGACCCCAGCATAGAAGAGGGACTCCAGCCACCAGCATAGAGATAGACCCATAGGAAGGCATTGGTTAACAAACGCATGGCCGAAAGAAGACTGGGCGCCAGGCCCAAATATCTGGGGTGGGGAGCTCTCTGGCCCTCAGCGTTCCTCCACCGCTAAGTAGGTGCAACAGGGAAAGGTCCCTGTTTACCAACTGACCTTGACCCTGAGGGAGACCTTGGCAGGGGGAAGGTGTGTCCATGTTGCTGGAGGACATGCCCTTGGGTTAGTTACCCCAGGACACACTGGCCCCAGGGATTGAAAAACTTAGGAAATGGTATTGAGAAATCTGGGGCAGCTCCAGGAAGGGAGAAGCCACGGGAGCTGGGAGCTGCGGGCTGGGCTGAGGTTGCAGGGGGGAGGCGGGAGGCAGATAAAAGGCAGCCTCCAGCAGCCTCTGCTCATTCCCTCCCAGTCCGCTTCCTCCGTCCCTCTGTCCCTCCACCGTCCCTGCACCATGGGGCCTGCCTCAGGCCCCAGCCTGCTGCTGCTGATGCTGCTGCTTACCATCCTGCCCCTGGCACCGGGGGACCCCATGTGAGTGGTCATGACCCTTCTCCAAACCGGGCTACTTGTGAGGTGGGAGTGGGCACTCACGGGTTCAGGTCCTAGTAGAATCCAGGGCGCACGTGGGTGTCTGTGGAGGCAGGGGTCAGCGGGTTGGGATGTGAATGGACTTGGGCTGCCTGTGAGCTCATGATTTCATGAGCTGGGGGTTCATGGCACTCGGGTTACAATGGGAGGCGGATGTTTCTAGAACAGGGGTCTGCAATTTGGGTGCCTGTGGTATATGTTCAGTGATTCCGTGGCTGCGGAATCACTTGGAGGCCTCGAGATCTGACTTCACAGGATTTGGGGGCTTCGTGATATGCGGGTGAGGACTGGAACCCTGGTCCCTAGAACGGCAGCTCCATCCCGATTTCCACCCGACCTGCAGGTTCTCCATGATCACCCCCAACATCCTGCGGCTGGGAAACGAGGAGAAGGTGCTGCTTGAGGCCCATGACTATGGAGAGAACCTTGCAGTCACAGTCAACGTCTACGATTTCCCTGCCAAGAAGCAAAGGATGTTCAGCGAGACCATTGCTCTGATCAGGGAGACCGGCCACATGGGCACAGTCAACATCAATGTGTGTCCACCTGCTGGAGCCCCTACCACCTGAGTCTCCTCCCTGTTTTGAGCAGTTTCCACTTTGGAGCCCCTCCCCTCTCTGAGACTCCTCCTTCAATTAGCTTCTTGTATCCTGAGCCCCTAGCTTTGAGCCCCTCTCCTAAGTGACGTCCTCTGAGCCCCTTATCTAATTCTCCCTATTCATCCCCCTTTCTGATCCCTACCCATCTTAGACCCTTGCTCCCTCCCCGACTACCCCTCCGCTCCCAACCTGGGCACACCAGGGAGACCCGGAGTGGTAGACAGGGGCTATTGGCAGGAAGGGCAGACAGGTGTGGACCCCACTGAAAGCCTGGGGCTGAATGCGGGCAAGGGGCCAGAGCAACATCTCAATGATTCTCTGGCTATGCCTAGATCCCAGCCAACCAGGAATTAACATCAAGGAAGGGGAAAAAATTCGTGACTATCCAGGCGGACTTCGGGGGCACTGTGGTGGAGAACATAGTGCTGGTCAGCTTTCAGAGAGGGTACATCTTCATCCAGACGGACAAGCCCATCTACACCCCAGGCTCCACGGGTAAGGGGCTGGGCAGCAGCTGAGGACCCAGGGGCCAGATTGTGGGGAGGGGCGTGGCCTCACTCACCACCTCCTTTCTTTCCCACCATCTTCCAGTCCTCTATCGGATCTTCACGGTCAACAATGACCTACTGCCTGTGGGCCGGGCTGTTGTCATCAGCATCCAGGTACCAGCCAGCTGGGGACCCAGACACACCCCAGGCAAGACTCAGGGAGAGACAAAGAGATTCAGACAGAGAAAGAGACGCAGGAAAGGGCAAGACTGCAGAGGCCGAAAGGCAAAGAGACCTGTAGAGCCTAGAACACAGAAAGAGCCCTGGACACAGGGCCGAGATCCAGGGATACCGGGCACAGTGATGCTTCTGCCCGTGGATTCCGGCTCCAGACAAACCTCTGGGGACCGTGTCACTCTGGACAGGTCACTTCACCCTCCTGGGCCTTGGTTTTCTCAGCTGAAGATTGAGATGACAGATAAAAACTCTCTGTAGCCCAATCCGCCTCCTGCTGCCAGGGGGCAGCCTCGAGCACCCAACTCCTGTCCCACCCTCCTCCACCCAGAGCCCTCCAGGAGCTCCCACCTCCTTGGGGTAAAAGCCTAAGTCCTCCCTGCACTCCCCAAGGCCCTGCAAGACTTGCCCAGTCCCCTACCTGTCCTCCTCTCCTCCTCTCCTCCCCCTCTTCCCCTCACTCACTCTGCTCCAGCCACATGGGCCTTATTGCTGTCCCTCCAACTGCCATAAAGAGCCAGCCCTAGGACCTTTGCACAGGCTGTTCCCCCACTACTCACAAAACGCTCTTCCTCCAAATACCCACATAGCTTGCCCCATCACGTCATTCAAGTCTCTGCTCAAATGTCACCGATGGCACAATTTTACAGAGAAGCCTCTCTGAGGACCTGTAAAATTGCAGACACCCTCTCCCAACTCACACACACACACACACACACACACACACACACACTCCACTGGTCTCCCTTCCTGTCATCTCCTTTAGACATCCTATAAATTGAATGTATTCATTGCTAATTGCCCGCTCCCTAGACCTCCACAGAACCTAAATTCCAGACAGGATGGGTGCTTGGCATACAGTAATTTCATTACCATTTACGGGGCTAGGGCAGGAAAGGGGTGGGGGGGGAGGGGGAATGGAAGGAGGAAGTGAAGGACAGAGGGAAGAGGTAGGTGGTTCTCAGAGGATCGTCATGAGTATTTCTTGCAATCACGCAAAGGTAACAGGGACCAGGTCCTGACAGCCACAAGCTGACTGTGGGGATCGGTGGGATTTGTGGGGAACGGAGAACACACACCTCTAACGGTAGAGCCTCTGCCCAGTTCCAGTCAAATGTCGCTATGTGCCAACAGGAACCCGTATGCACGGTTATCCCAATTTCCAAGAGGAGCCAGAAAGCCAGATTTTTACATGATGTCTCCTGGTGTTTAGTTATTTGCAACGAATGACATACTGTGTGTTAGGTTGAACCACAGGACTTTGTATTCTTGTAGGTCAGAGAGTCGAAGGTAGGCAATGCTGTGTGACTTAGCGCCCATAGGATGCTTACCACAGGGTCCCGCACAAAGTAGGTGATAAATGCTAGTTACTATCGGTATTCAGACAGCCGCCGACGAGAGTGAGCTCCAGCTTACATGAATCATGTGCCAAGCCAGTGAGGGAGGGGCTATGTTCCTCTCCTTCTTCTAGCTGGGCACATTGAGCACAGAGACATCAAGCAATTTGCCCAAGGTGACACAGCGCGTAAATGGGAGAGTGGGCATTTGAACCCAGGCTGACTGACTCAAGTCCATGTTCATAACCACTGCCCCAGTAGTCATGACACAGAGAGTGTCCAGACACAGAGAGGAGGAAGAGAGCCTAGGGGCTAAGACAGGTCTCTGAAGAGACACGCCCTCCCTGTCTCTACAGACCCCTGACAATATTCTCATCAAGAAGGACTCCCTATCTTCTCAGAACCAGGTTGGCATCTTGTCCCTGTCTTGGAACATCCCGGAGCTGGTCAAGTATGTCAGGCCCTCCTAGAGGGGGTTCCCTATGCCAAGGGAGGGCGTCTGGCTGGCTCACTCACCTGCCTTCCCCACAGTACAGGGCAGTGGAAGATAGAAGCCCACTATGAAGATGCCCCACAGCAGGTATTCTCTGCTGAGTTCGAGGTGAAGGAGTACGGTAAGAGGAGGAAGGAGTCAGGGTGGGGGCCCCAAGTGCCAGGCCCAGTGCTGACAGCCTACTGGTGCCGTCTCGCCCCCAGTGCTGCCCAGTTTTGAGGTCCAAGTGGAGCCTACAGAGAAATTCTACTACATTGATGACCCACAGGGCCTGGAGGTCACCATCACGGCCAGGTGAGGGGCTAGGAATGGGACCAGGTGGGAGGGGAGGGGAGGGGAGGGGGGCCAGGTGAGAGCTAGATGACGGGCCAGGTTGGCAGGTAGGGGTGGAGCCAGGTAGGGGCTGGGTAAAGGAACCCGGGTGCGGTGTGGCCAGGTGTGGGACCAGGTGGGCGCTGAGTGAAGAACCAGATACTGGCCAGGTAAGCACCAGGCGAGGGACCAGGGGTCCGTGGAAGTTTGCAGCCAGCCTCGCCCTTCAGGAGAGGAGCATCTGAGACCCTCTTGCCTCTCAGGTTCTTGTATGGGAAGAATGTGGATGGAATAGCCTTCGTCATCTTTGGGGTCCAGGATGGTGACCAGAGGATTTCGCTGCCCCAGTCCCTCACCCGTGTTCAGGTGCTCTGCCCCTCTGAGCCTCCTCCACTTTGGACTTCCCCCTCCCTCACCTGCGCCCCTCCCCCTCTCTGAGCCTTCCTTCCTCCCCCAGATCAATGATGGCAGTGGGGAGGCCAGGCTGGAACGAAAGGTCCTGCTGAGCGGGGTGGAACCCTCCAGAGCAGATGCCCTGGTGGGGAAGTCGTTGTACGTGTCTGTCACCGTTATCCTGCACTCAGGTGAGGCCTGGTCTGAGGAAAGGGACCCAAATGAGGGGGGAGGCCCAGTGTGAGGGCAGAGGCCCAGAATGGATGTGGAATGCAGTGTGACAGGGGAGAACCAGTCTGAGGGTAGAGGCCAAGTGTAAGAGATGATATCCAGAGGAAAGTGATACCCAGTGAGACAAAGGAGGCCCATTCTGAGGGTGGGGGGAGCCCCAGAATGAAAGTGGGATCCAGTCTGATAGAGGAGGGCTAATCTGAGGGGGGAGGGAGCCCCAGAATGAATGTAGGATCCAGTCTGATAGAGGTGGCCCATTCTGAGTGGGGGAGGTCCAGAATGAAAGTGAGATCCAGTCTGTAGAGGAGGCCCAGTCTGAGGGGGGAGGCCCAGTATGAATGTGGGATCCAGTCTGATAGCGGAGCCCCAATCTGATGGGGGGAAGCCAGAATGAAGGTGGGATCCAGTATGATAGAGAAGCCCAGTCTGATGGGGTAGGCCAGTATTAAGGTGGGATCCAGTTTGACAGAGGAGGCCCAGTGAGGGGGGAGCCCAGAATGAAAGTGGATTCCAGTCTGATACAGGAGGCCCAGTCTGAGGGGGGAGGCCCAGTATGAAGGTGGGATCCAGTCTGATAGAGGAGGCCCAATCTCATGGGGGGATGCCAGAATGAAGGTGGGATCCAGTCTGACATAAGAGAGAATATCCAGAGTAAAGTGATACCCAGTTAGACAAAGGAGGCCCATTCTGAGGGTGGAGGGAGACCCAGATGAAAGTGGGATCCAGTCTGATAGAGGAGGCCCAGTCTGAGAGGGGAGGCCCAGTATGAAGGTGGGAGCCAGTCTGATACAGGAGGCCCAGTGAGGGGGCAGGCCAGAATGAAGGTGGGATCCAGTCTGACAGGGGAGCCCCAGTCTTAGGTGGGAGGCCCAATATGAATGTGGGATCCAGTCTGATAGAGGATGCCCAGTCTGAGGGGGGAGGGGGCCCCAGAATGAAAGTGGGATCCAGTCTGTAGACAAGGCCCAGTCTGAGGGGGGAGGCCCACTATGAAGGTGGGATCCAGTCTGTAGACAAGGCCCAGTCTGATGGGGGAGGCCCAGTATGAAAGTGGGATCCAATCTGATAGAGGAGGCCCAGTCTGACAGGGGAGGCCCAGTATGCAGGTGGGAAGCTGTCTGACAGAGGAGACCCAGTCTGATGGGGGAGTAACAGAATGAAGGTTCCAGCCAGTCTGATGGAGGAGGCCCAGTCTGAGGGAGGCCCAATGTAAGGTGTGGTCCAACCTGGAGGGGTGGCCCAGGAACCTGCCCTCATGGCTGGCCCCCTCAGGCAGCGACATGGTGGAGGCGGAGCGCAGCGGGATCCCCATCGTGACCTCCCCCTACCAGATCCACTTCACCAAGACGTCCAAGTTCTTCAAACCAGGCATGCCCTTTGACCTCATGGTGAGACCAGGGGTGGGGCTGCCTCCCCCACCCTTCCCCTGAGCATCAGCCACGCCTCTGGGTCGACCTGAACACCCTCCACCTTCCCCTGCACTGCACCCGCAGGTGTTTGTGACGAACCCTGATGGCTCCCCAGCACGCAACGTCCCCGTGGTGACCCAGTACTCCAAATCACGCTTCTTCACCCAGGAAGACGGCGTGGCCAAGCTGATCATCAACACACACAAAACCTTTAGGTCCCTGCCCATCACCGTGAGTTCTCGCCCACCTCTAGCCCCACTTCAGGGAGATAGGGGACTGTATTTGCATGGAGGGAATCTGTCCTCTGCCACAGTCATCCTGCCACGTGAGGAGTGGCGTCCTTTTATTGTATCAGGGCATCCTGCCATTCACATAGAGGGTTTTCATCTGCATAGACGGGTCCAGCCATCTGCGTAGCTACTGTCTAAGGGTCCTGTGATTACATTTGACCCACCTGGATAATCCAAAACAGACTCCCCATCCTCAGACCCTTAACTTAATCCCATTTGCACAGTCCCACTGGCCAGGGAAGGTACCATATTCCCAGGTCCCAGGGATTAGGATGTGGACATCTTTGGGGGGCCAGAATTCATCCCCCTTTCCTCACCCAGGTAAGCACTAAGAAGGATGGTATCCCAGAGTCACGACAGACCAACAGGACTATGAACGCCCAACCCTACAGCACCATGAGTAATAACTACCTGCACATCTCTGTGCCTCGCGTGGAGCTCAAGCCAGGGGAAGATCTCAACGTCAACTTCCACCTGCGAATTGACCCCACCACCACCCGGGAGAACAATATCCGCTACTTCACCTACCTGGTCCGTGCCCTCCTAGGATCCCCAGACCCCTCCTCCTTACTTCTGCAGCACCCCCAGTCCAGGGCCACCCCCCTCCACCTTGCTGATTCTTCCTTACGCCAACCTGTCTCCCCCAGATCATGAACAAAGGGAAGCTGTTGAAGGTGGAGCGTCAGACGCGGGAGCCCGGCCAGGACATGTACGCGCTGCCCCTGACCATCACTGAAGACTTCATTCCTTCCTTCCGCCTGGTGGCTTATTACACCTTCATTAACAACAATGGCCAGAGGGAGGTGGTGGCCGATTCCGTGTGGGTGGATGTCAAGGACTCCTGTGTGGGCAAGGTAAGCTTCCGGAGCCTTCCTCCGCACCCATCTTGGCACCCCCGCCTGGCCAGTGCTCGCTCCGTCTCTGCCTCTCTCCAGCCTTCTGGGTGGGCTCCCCAGCCGAGGCCCATCTTCTCCTTTTCCAGCTCCTTCTCTCCCCACCTCTGTTTCAGCCTCAGTATCTCCCTCCCTGCTGGCCTTTCTGCCTTCAGTCTGTCTGTCTCCACCGTTGCCCCTTCCTGACCAGCACAGCACGGACACTGCCCTGGGCTGACTGCTGATGGAGACCCAGCCTGGCAGGGCTGACCCCTCATTCCCACCTCTGTGCACACCCCCTCCCCCAACAGCTGGTGGTGAAAGGTGGCAGGAAGGAAGAGAGGGTGTACATACCTGGCCAGCAGATGACCCTCAAGATCGAGGGTGACAGAGGAGCCCGAGTAGGGCTTGTGGCGGTGGACAAGGGCGTGTTCGTGCTGAACAAGAAGAATAAGTTAACTCAAAGCAAGGTGCGCCCCGTACCGCTGGGGTGTGGCGGAAGCAAAGGGGTGGCACTCAGAAGGGAACCGGAAGTGGGGTTAGGCGTGGGCTGGATGGAGGCTGGGAGGGACACAGACGTGGCGGGGAAGTGAAGGCTGCGGGTGGGAGCGTAGATGGAGGAGTCTGCGCTGGGGGTGCTTGGCGGGGGCTGTGCACACAGCTCTGAGAGGAGTCTGGGACCAGAACGCAGGGGTGGTCGGACATGTCAGCCTGGTGGTGGAGGCCTGCCCGCGACCCCTGCCCTCCCGCAGATCTGGAACGTGGTGGAGAAGGCTGACATCGGCTGTACTCCAGGCAGCGGGAAGGACTATGCCGGCGTCTTCACGGACGCCGGGCTGGCCTTCCTGACCAACACAAACCTGCAGACCCCTGATAGGACAGGTGAGGGCCCGGGAGGTGTGGGGCCTGCACCCCAGATGTTGAGAGCAGGTGGAGGGCACTGTTCTGAGGTCCTCAGATGCTGAGAGCAGGTGGGGGCCCTGGGTTCAAGTCCTGCCCCAGCCCCCACCTAGTGAATCACTGCCTACTGAGCCTCAGTTTCCTCATCTGTCAAATGGGAACAACAACTCATGGCTCCCTCACGGCTACTGAGAGGAGTACATCGGGGACCCTCAGTTGACGCTTAACCCATCTCGTTCGCGTGTGCCCTCCCCTCAGATCCCGAGTGCCCCAAACCAGCTACCCGGCGCCGCCGCTCGGTGATGCTCACAGAGAAGAGGATGGACAAAGGTGGGGCCCCCCACCCTCCCCCCAAACCCTGCCCATCCGGGATCCAGCCCAGGAGGGAGGAGGGCAGGGCCGGGCCCTGGGGACGACCTACCCGTGGTCCGCCCGAGCTCCTCCTGCTTTCAGGTCCCGGCTGAGGCCCTGACCGGTGTCGTGTCCACACAGCGGGTCAGTACCCGAAGGAGCTGCGCAAGTGCTGTGAACATGGCATGCGGGAGAACCCCATGAAGTTCTCGTGCGAGCGCAGGGCCCGGTTCATCCAGCACGAGGCCTCGTGCGTGAAGGCCTTCCTGGACTGTTGCAACTACATCACCCAGCTGAGGCTCAACCACACCCGTAGTGCCCACCTGGGATTGGCCCGGAGTGAGTCCACTTGCCTGTGGCTGGCCAGAGCGGGAGGGCCTGGACTGAAGGGAGTAGGCTCGGTCAGAGGGGGGCAGGCTTGGTTTGGAAGGAAGAGGCCAGCCAGAGTGGGGAAGCTCTGTGAGAGTGGGGATGGCCTGGTCTGAGGGAAGAGGCCCAGGCCAGAGTGGGAAAGCTTGATCAGAGGGGGTAGGGCCTGATCTGAGGGAGGAGGGCAGCCAGAGTGGGGAGACTGGGTGAGAGCAGCCAGGACCTGTCTGAGGGAGAAGAACCTATCTGAATGGGGGAAGGTGCCTGTTTGGGTGGAAGGATGCCTGTGTCTGAGGGGGGAGAAGGGCCTGTCTGAAGGGGGAGGATGCTTCTGTCTGAGATGCGTTTTTAGCCTGCCTTTACCAAAGAAAACTCATTTATGTTGCTTTCCAAAGAGGTGCCTAACTCAATGCCTAACAACCTCTGTTGATTTGTTTTCATTCATTCATTCCCTCCCTCCCTCATTCATTCATTCACTCATTCATTCATTCACTCATTCATTCATTCATTCAGTTCTGGATAAGACAAAGCATGTGCACACTTGAAACTTTACATCTCAGGCCAAATAAATGTCAAGCCAAGAGAAATTTCTCTTCCAAGAAGCCCATTGAAAGCAGAACCAGAGTGGTCCCCACCACAAGGCGGCCCTGACAGAACTGGTGGGAATCCTACCTGCCATTTGCTCAGAGCCTTTGAGCCCAGTGAGGCCTGATGTCTGCTTTTTAAAAATGCTTTTTGATGTGTCTTATGTAGAGAAAGGCCTTTCTGCTAGGATGGGTACAGAGGAAACCAAGCCCACAGAGAGCCCCCCCGCACCATAGGCAGCATGGCCCCTGTCGTGAGGGTCCCCCTGGCAGATTCCCTCTCGGCCCGCCCTGTCCAGAGTGCTCTTCTTAACCCCTGTGGGCAGAGTGGTGCTTGCTGCACTGACCCTTCTCACTGGCCCTTTGAACACTTCTTTTGCACATGCCATCGTTTTCATGGGGGACCAGAAACTGTGTCGTCCAAATTGGGCTCTGAGAACAAGGGCCAGTGTGAGCGGCTCTTGAAACCGAGGGAAGGGGCGCCTGGGTGGCGCAGTCGGTTAAGCGTCCGACTTCAGCCAGGTCACGATCTCGCGGTCCGTGAGTTCGAGCCCCGCATCAGGCTCTGGGCTGATGGCTCAGAGCCTGGAGCCTGTTTCTGATTCTGTGTCTCCCTCTCTCTCTGCCCTCCCCCGTTCATGCTCTGTTTCTCTCTGTCCCAAAAATAAATAAAAACGTTGAAAAAAAAGAAGAAAAAAAAAAAAAAAAGAAACCGAGGGAAGTTACCTTATCGACCACAGGATGAAAAGTCACGAAACAGAACCCCTTTGCTTAAAAACTAAGGAAGATGGGGAAACGCCATAAGCGGCAGGCTGCCCGATCCAAGCAAACATAATCATTTTTTTTTTAAATCTTTAGACTCTCAAGCAGAAAAAGGAAAATGCGCATAAAAACCTTTTATCTCTCTGAATCATTTGAGGCCGCACCATTGAGGCCCCTAATTGGCTCCGTGTGGAATTTCTAGAAGCAAAGATATTCTGCCACAAAACCACAGCACAGGCATCAGAATTAGGACGTTAATGTTGACTTGTTACCACCACCAAAACCTCCAACCCCGTTCAGGCTGGCCAGTGGTTTCCCTTTGGCTTGGTCTGGATCCTTTATAGGAAAAGGATCTGTGCAGGAACAGACGTCGTATTTCCTGGTGGGGTCTCCTTAGTGTCCTTGGATCTGCTCAACCCCTGGCAGCACAGCCGTCTTGAGTGACTTTCACGTCCGGCTACTTGGGGGGCTGTCCCACGGTTTGGGTTGGCTCCATGCTTCCTCGTAATGACATCCAGGTTTTGCATTTGGGGGCAGCACTGTCACAGGAGAGACACTATGGATTCTCAGTGCATCATGTCGGGAGCCCAAAGACATTGATTTGTCCCATTGTTGGTGCTGTGAGTCTTGATCACGTGATTAAGGCGCTGTCTGCTGGGTCTCTCCACTGTAAAGTTCCTCCTTATTCCTGGATAGTCCATTTCTAAACCTCTTTCTGCTATCAGATCAGGGCAAAATTTAAGCCAAGGGAAAATTTCCTCCAAATCAATTTTTATGTAGCCTGTATGACAGCAGGTATGGATCCTTATATGGTAACACATACCTTTCGTGCACACCTATATTTTTATTTTTTAGTTTTTTACCTTTTGGCTTAGAAATATGCAGTCACCTCTTAAAGGCAGACATTGCCAAAGGGGACACATATTTTTGTATTATTTTAGCTGGAAGGCTAGCACTCCCTCCACCACCAGCCCCCCCAAAAAAACAAAAAGATTCCCTACACACATGAGCAAAGAGCTGTATCTTCAGTCTGTGCAAATTATTCTAATCTAGGCTTGCTGCCTTCTGCTCCAGTGATCTACAGACTTTCTTTCTCAAAGAGGAAAACTAGACAAAAGTATCCAATGGGATATGGCTTACACATGCTCAGATGTTTTCTCCCCCAGCCTTATGTAATTTCTTTTTTTTTTTTTTCTATTGTCAAGTTAGCTAATATACAGTGTAATCTTGGCTTCAGGAATAGATTCCCATGATTCATCACTTACATACAACCCCTCGTTGTCATCCCCAAAGTGCCTTCCTCAATGCCCATCACCCATTTCTTCACCCCTCCTAGTCCTGCCCCCATAAATCCCCAGTCTGTTTTCTGTATTTAAGAGTCTATTATGGTTTGCCTCCCTCTCTGTTTCTATCTTAATTTCCTTCCTTTCCCCTTTGGTCTTGTGTTAAGTTTCTCAAATTCCACATATGAATGAAGTCATATGATATATGTCTTTCTCTGACTGACTTATTTCGCTTAGCATAATACCTTCCAGTTCCATCCACATTGTTGCAAATGGCAAGATTTCATTCTTTTTCATTGATGAGTAGTATTCGATTGTATGTATGTGTGTGTGTGTTTGGGCTCTTTCCATAATTTGGCTATTGTTGAAAGCGCTGCTATAAACATTGGGGTACAAGTGCCCCTATGAATCAGCACTCTTTATCCTTTAGATAAATTCCTAGTAGTGCTATTACTGGGTCGTAGTGTAATTCTATTTCTAATTTTTTGAGGAATCTCCACACTGTTTTCCAGAGTTTTCATCCCCACCAACACTGCAAGAGGGTTCCCCTTTCTTCACATCCTCTACAACATCCGTTGTTTCCTAAGTTGTTAATGTTAACCACTCTGACCCATGTGAGGTGGTATCTCAATGTGGTTTTGATTTGTATTTCCCTGATGATGAGCGATGTTGAGCACCTTTCCATGTGTCTGTTTGCCATCTGTATGTCTTCTTTGGAAAAGTGTCTATTTATGTCTTCTGCCCATTTCTTCACTGGATTACTTGTTTTTTGGGTGCTGAGTTTGGTAAGTTCTTTATAGATTTCAGATACTAACCCATTATCTGATATGTCATTTGCAAATATCTTCTCCCAGTCCATCAGTTGCCTTTTAGTTTTGTCGATTGTTTCCTATGCTATGCAGGAGCTTTTTATCCTGATGAGGTCCCAAACAGTTCATTTTTCCTTTATTTCCCTTGCCTTCAGAGACATGTTAAGTAAGAAGTTCCTGCAGGTGAAGACAAAGAGGTTGTTGCCTGTTTTCTCCTGTAGGATCTTTATGGTTTCCTGTCTCATATTTAGGTCTTTCATCCATTTTCAATTTATTTTTGTGTATGGTGTAAGAAAGTGGTCCAGGTTCTTCTGCATGTTGCAGTCCAGTTCTCCCAGCACCATTTGCTAAAGAGACTGTCTTTTTTTCCATTGGATACTCTTTCCTGCTTTGTTGAAGATTAGTTGGTCATACATTTGTGGGTCCATTTCTGGGTTCTCTGTTCTACTCCACTGGTCTATGTGTCTGCGTTTGTGCCAATACCATACTGTCTTGATGATTACAGCTTTGTAATATAGGCTAAAATCCGGGATGGTGATGCCTCTGCCGTTGGTTTTCTTTTTTTTTTTTTTTTAATTTTTTTTAACGTTTATTTATTTTTGAGACAGAGAGAGACAGAGCATGAATGGGGGAGGGTCAGAGAGAGAAGGAGACACAGAATCTGAAACAGGCTCCAGGCTCTGAGGTGTCAGCACAGAGACCGACGTGGGACTCAAACTCACAGACCGTGAGATCGTGACCTGAGCCAAAGTCAAAAGCTTAACCGAACTGAGCCACCCAGGTGCCCCTGGTTTTCTTCTTCAACATTGCTTTGACTATTCAGAATCTTTAGTGGTTTCATAAAAAATTTAGGATTGTTTGTTCTAGCTCTGTGAAGAATGCTGGTGCTATTTTCATTGGAATTGCATTGAATGTGTACATTGCTTTGGGTAGTATCGACCTTTTAACAATATTTGTTCTTCAAATCCTTGAGCATGGGATGTTTTTCCATTTCTTTGTGTCTTCAATTTCATTCATAAGCTTTGTATAGGTTTCAGCGTACAGATCTTTCACCTATTTGGTTGGGTTTATTTCTAGGTATTTTATGGTTCTTGGTGCAATTGTAAATGGTATTTATTCCTTGATATCTCTTTCTGTTGCTCCCTTATTGGTGTAGAGAAATGTAATCTATTTCGGTACATTTATTTTGTATCCTGTGACCTTACTGAATTCATGGATCAGTGCCAGCAGTTTTTGGTGGAGTCTTTTGGGTTTTCCAGGTAGAGTATCATGTCATCTGTGAAGAGTGAAAGTCTGACTTCTTTGCCAATTTGGATGAGTTTTATTTCATTTTGTTGTCTGATTGCTGAGTCTACGACACCCAACACCACATTTAACAACAGTGGTGAGAGTGCACACCCCTGTCATGTTCATGATCTCAGGAGGAAAGCTCTGTTTTTCCCCATTGAGGATGATATTAGCTGTGGGCCTTTCATATGGCTTTGATGATAAGGTATGTTCCTTCTACCCCAATGATCTTGAGAGTTTTTATTAAGAATGGATGCTGTACTTTGTTAAATGCTTTTTTCTACATTTATTGACAGGATCATATGGTTCTTATATTTTCTTCTATTAATGTGGTGTATCACATTGATTGATTTGCCAATATTGACCCAGCACTGTAGCCCAGGAATGAATCCCAATTGATCATGGTGAAGGATTCCTTTAATATACTGTTGAATTCAATTTGCTAGTATCTCAATTTGTTGAGAATATTTGCATCCATGTTCATCAGGGATATTGCCCTGTAATTCTCCTTTATAGTGGGGTCTTTGTTTGGTTTGGCAATCAAGGTAATGTTGGCTTCATAGAATGAGTCTGGAAGCTTTCCTTCCATTTCCATTTTTGGAACAGCCTCAGAAGAATAGGTATGAACTCTTGCTTTAAATGTCTTGTAGAATTACCCTGGAAAACTATCTGGCCCAGGACTCTTATTTGTTGGTAGATTTTTTAAAACCAATTCAATTCCTTCACTGGTTATGGGTCCATTCAAAATTTCTATTTATTCCATTTTCAGTTTGGGTAGTGTGTGGGTGTCTAGGAATTTGTCCATTTCTACAAAATTTTCCAGTTTGTTGGCATATCATTTTTCATTGTATTCTTGAATAATTGTTTGTATTTCTGTGGCGCTGGTTGTGATCTCTCCTCTTTCATTCATGATTTTATCTGTTGGGTCCTCTCGCTTTTATTTTTAAGAACCCTGGCTAAGAGGTTATCAATTTTATTTATTCTTTCACAAAACCAACTCTTAGATTCATTGATCTGTTCTGTTTTGGTTTTGGTTTTTTTTGGATTCTATATTGTTTACTTCTGCTCTTATCTTTATTATTTCTCTCCTGTTGCTGGCCTTGGGCTTTCTTTGCTGCTGCCTTTCTAGTTCCTTTAGATGTGAGGTTAGGTTATGTATGTGGGACCTTTCTTGCTTCTTGAGATTTGTGTGAATTGCAATGTGTTGTCCTCTTAGAACTGCCTTTGCTGCATCCCAAAGGGTTTGGACTGTCATGTTTTCATTTTCATCTGCTTCCATACATTTTTAAATTTCTTCTTTAATATCCCAGTTTACCCCTTTATGTTTTAGTAGGATGTTCTTTAATGTCAATGCATTTGGGGGCTTTCCAAATTTTTTATTGTGGTTGATTTCAAGTTTCACAGTGTTGTGATCTGAAAATGTGCATGGTATGATTACAATCCTTTTGTACTTGTTGAGAACTGTTTTGTGACCTAGTATGTAATCTATTTTCAAGAATGTTCCATGTGCCTTCAAGAAGAATGTGTATTCTTCTGCTTTTGAATGAAAAGTTCTGAATATAAATGTTAAGTCCATCTGGTCCAATGTGTCATTCAGAGCCATTGTTTCCTTATTGATTTTCTGCCTAGATGATCTTTCCATTGCTGCAGGTGGAGTATTAAAGTCCCCTCCAGAACAACAGTATTATCTACATGTTTATTTATGTTTGTGATTAATTGATTTATAAGTCTGGGTGTTTCATGTTGGGGGCATAAATATTTACAATGGTTAGCTCTTCTTGATGATGGACCCCTCGTTTATGATATAATGGCCTACTTCATCTCTTGTTACAGTCTTTGTTTTAAAATATAGTTTGTCTGATATAAGTATGGCTACTCCAGCTTTCTTTTGATGTCCCATAGCATGACAGATGGTTCTCCGTCACCTCACTTTCAATCTACAGGTGTCCTTAGGTCTAAAATGAGTCTCTTGTAAGCAACATATAGATGGATCGTGTTTCTTTATCCATTCTGATACCCTATGTCTTTTGATTGAGGCATTTAGTCCATTTACATTCACAGTGATTATTGAAGGAGATGGATTTATTGTCATTGGGCTATCTACAGGTTTCGCACTTATGGTGATGTCTGAGTCCCTTGTAGTCTCTGCTGCTTTCCACTCACAGAGTCCCGCTTAGGCTCTCCTGCAGGGCTGGCTTAGTGGTCACAAACTCCTTCAGTTTTTGTTTGGGAAAGCCTTTATCTCTCTTTTTATTCTTAATGACAGCCTTGCCAGATAAAGGATTCTTGGCTGCATATTTTTCCTATTCAGCACATTGAATATTTCCTGCCACTCCCTTCTGGCCTGCCAAGTTTCAGTGGACAGGTCTGCTACTACCTTTCTGTGTCTACCCTTGTAGGTTAAGACCTATTTTTTCCCTAGCTGCTTTCAGAATTCTCTTTATCTTTGTAATTTTCCACTTTCACTATGATATGTCATGGTATTGGCCTGTTTATGTTGATTTTGAAGGGAGTTCTCTGTACCTCTTGCACTTGAATGCCTGTTTCCTTCCCCAGATGAGGGAAGTTCTCAGCTATAATTTGTTCAAATAAACCTTCTGACCCTTTCTCTCTCTTCTTCTTCTGGAGCACCTATGATACAGATTTATTTCATTTCAAGGAATCACTTAGGTCTCTAATTCTTCCCTCATGGTCTAAAATTTCCTTGCCCTCCTGTTTTTAATTTCATCATTTTCCATAATTTTATCTTCTATTTCACTTATTCTCTCCTCTACTTCTTCCATCCTTGCTGTCACTGCAGCTGGGTTATTTTGCATCTCATTTACAACATTTCTTAATCCACCTTGATTATTTCATAGTCTTTGATCTCTTCAGCAATAGATTCTTTGCTGTCTTCTATACTTTTTTCAAGCCCAGCTATCAGTCTTATGATGGTTTTTCTAAATTATTGTTCAGATATATTGTTTAGATCTGTTTTGAGAAGTTCTCTGGCTGTCATTTCATCCTGGAATTTCTTTTGAGGAGAATTCTTCCACTTCATCATTTTGGCTAGGTTTCTGATTTTTACACATTTTAATAGCTTGTTATGTATCCTGCACCTGTGAGTACCACTATATTAAGAATAGGTCATACACTGCCCGGGTCCTGGGACTTCCAGAAGTGTTTGTGGAGTGTGATCATGCACTCTGTTGCATATTTGCCTATTCTATCCCACTGCTCATGGTGGTGATGGTTTGGACCTTCCACCAGGTGTGTTTTCCTTTGTTCATTGAAGGAACCCTGGAAAAAGGAAAGGTGAGAGGAGCCTGATTCCCATACAAAGAGAAAAATGAAAGGGGCATAAAAAAAGGTTGGGAAGAAAATCAAATAAACTATAAAGTTTATTAACTATAAAGTTAATTCAGAGATGTGTAGAGATAAATATCTCTGGGGACAGTGGAGAAATGGGTGTGTTCTAAACCCATAATGCCCTCTCCTCACCCGTGCCTCCCAGGTGACTTGGATGAGGATATAATCCCAGAAGAAGTTATCATTTCCCGAAGCCAGTTCCCTGAGAGCTGGCTATGGCGCATGGAGGATCTCAATGAACCTGCGAAAGATGGGTAAGGCTGAGACACCCCCCACCTTAACCCAACCCCCAGGCCAGCTCCTATGGCAGCCCAGACTGGACCACTTCATTTGTATGTACCCTATGCACCTCTTTTCTGGAATCACTGTGCTACTCCACAACCCAGCCTAGAAAGAAAATCAAGAGTCAGGCTCCCTCCATGTGCCCAGCCCCCACCCAACCCTCCAACATGCCCCTTGGGACCCTTCCACACCAGCTTCCCCCGTACCTCTGACACCTGCCTCTTTTTAATATCCCCACTTCTCCTCCATCCAGAATCTCCACAAAGACCATGAATATATTTTTGAAAGACTCCATCACCACCTGGGAGATTCTGGCCGTGAGCTTGTCAGACAAGAAAGGTGAGTGAAGTTGGTGCCCCCATGCTCAGCAGGCAGAGATCCCAGGGACACTGGGCATTTTCTCATCCCATCCAAAGAGATCCCCTGTTTCTTGGTGTCTGACACTCTGCTCCCAGGTGACTAGAGGAGTGTCAGATCATATTCTGTGGGAACATAGTGCTTTTTGTAAATAAATTTTCTTTTGAGAAAAGTTTTAGGTTCACAGCAAAATTGAGGGGAAGATACAAAGAGTTCCCACATACCTCCATTCCACCTACCCCTTACATACAATCTCCCCCATGTTGACATGCACAGTCTCTAGAATAATTTGCAACAAAAAACACCCTTAAGGGGTGATATTGACATGTTGACAAGGATAATAGGTAAAGTGATTAAGAAAATATAAAAGAGGAAGCAGGATGAAATGCATGATTGGAACACAGACAGTCAGATTGTGAATCTTGGGTAAAAGGTATCCCAGAGAGTGGGGGATCCACCACAGGGAGCTGGCAAGCCCTGGTCTAATGTGATGATCTCAGGCAGGCCTGAGAGCAGGATGAGGAGAGAGAGGCAATAACTTTAAGACCAGATGAGTAATATTTTCATGTGATGATTTTGAAAAAAATCAATGTGAATCCAAAAAAAAAAAAAAAATCAATGATGAACAAAATATCCCCATTGTAAATAGAAGCCAGCACCACTCCGGACCATATTGGAGTTTGAGGCAAGAGGGAAAATGTGTGCCCCCTGGCCCCTGTACTTGATTTAGGTACATTTCGTGGGGGGTTTTAATATTTATTTATTTATTTTTGAGAGACAGAGAGAGCACGAGTGGGGGAGGGGCAGAGAGAGGGAGACACAGAATCCAAAGCAGGCTCCAGGCGCTAAGCTGTCAGCACAGAGCCCAATGCAGGGCTCGAACCCACAAACCTGTGAGTTCATGACCTGAGCCAAAGTCAGAGGCTTAAGTGACTGGGCCAATGAGGCGCCCCATGATTTAGTCACATTGTAAAGGTTAATTTTTTCCCTGAGCATTAAAGTAGTTGAAAAAAATATTGAAACATTAAAAAGGACATGTGAAGACTCAGGACGGGAGGCATGAATATCTCTTTCATGCGAAACCAATGTGTTTAATAATTTTGTTTTGTTACCATTTATAATACATTACACATTATTATCACTTCCCTTTCCTGGCTTCAAGATGTTCAAAACCTGCGTCTTTGCTTGTCTTTTTTAACTGAGGGAACTGAAACTGGCAGTTTCTCCTGACCGAGGGAGGGTGGTGCATGCATTCATGGGGCACATACTTTTCCCTTCGCCTGGAGCTCCAGTAACAGCTCAGCACACTTCTGGTCGGTGGCCCCCGCCCGCGTTTCAGATCAGAGCATCTTCCTATCTCCTCGTTGTCCCTGTTCGCATATGGAGGGCCTGCGTGAGGTTTCCTTGAAATAAGAAAGGTTCTTGCAGCTCGAAAAGAGAAAGTTGAAAGGCACAGTTTAGATCCCTGCTTCTGAAAGCCTGCTCCCTGAACCACTAGCAATCTGGCAAAGGTGCTTTCCCTGGGGGTTTGTAGAAATTCAGGATCTTGGACCCCACTCCTGACCTGCTGAATCAGAACCTGCATTTAACATGACCCACGGGGCGGGGAGTGGGGGGTTGTGTGTGTCTCGAGGTTGGGGAAGGCCTGTCCTGCACCAGGGTCTCTGCACCTCATCACTGATGTTGTTCTCTGTGCAATATCGGGTGTTGAGCAGCATTTGTGGCCTCTACCTAAAGACCCCAGGTTCTCTGTGCAATATCGGGTGTTGAGCAGCATTTGTGGCCTCTACCTAAAGACCCCAGGAGCACCCCACCCCCGGTTGTAACATGTCCCCCAAATATCCCCAGAAGTTGCCCGATGCCCCCGGGAGTGATGGGGTCAGCATCTTAAAGGGCCCTATGGTTTTTCTATTCTGCTCTCTGTACCTGTGTGACATCTTCTCAATACTGTTGTCTTACCAGGTACGATTATATTTTTAAGCTTATTTATTTATTTTGAGAGAGAGAGAGGCAGTATGTTTGAGGGAGGGGAAGATAGAGGCAGAGAGAGAGAAGCCCAAGCAGGCTCTGCACTGTCGGCTGTACAGGGCCCAATGCAGGGCTCGAACTCATGAACCATGAGATCATGACCTTGAGCTGAGAACAAGAGTCAGATGTGTAACCGACTGAACCACTCAGGTGCCCTGGTTGATGTTTTTTTAATTAATGGGTTTTCTTAATTTTTTAAGATATTTATTTGTTTTTGAGACAGAGACAGAGTGCGAGCGGGGGTGGCGAGGGGCAGAGAGAAGGAGACACAGAACCTGAAGCAGGCTCCAGGCTCTCAGCTGTCAGCACAGAGCCCGACGTGGGGCTCAAACCCACAAACTGTGAGATCATGACCTGAGCCGAAGTCAGACACCCAACCGACTGGGTGGGTCGGGCTCCCCCCCCCCCCGCCAGCCCTTAGGGGCTCCTAATTAATGAGTTTTCTTAAACAATTTAGGTTTACAGAAACAACCGAGAATTACCACTCACTCCTCAATTCCCCCCAATTCCCATCTCTAACCCTTTTTTGCATTAGGTGGTACCTTTGCCACAATCCCTGGGACAACACTGATACATTATCATCAGGTGCAGTCAAAAGCTCGGGTCCCCTTTCAGTGATGTACCTTCCGTGGGTTTGGACAAACATGTAGCTGTCCTTCCAGGGTCACGGAGAGTAGGCGTTTCTCTGCCTCAAACATAACACGGATGGTGTGTCAGAGGTCACTCTGTGTGTGGTTCTCTCTCGCTCCTTCCAGCTTGTTCAAGGGAAAAGCTAAGTCTGGTGCAAGGATGTCCTCATCTCCTCTGTAGGTCTTGACTGAGTTGGATTAGCAAGGAGAGAGTAGGTCTGCTGTCTGCAGACACAACGTGAGCTGGCCAGTATTTAACAAAACAAAACCGTTTTGTTTCCCTGGAGGTAGCCTCCTGTTTGTGGTGCAAAAGCTGGTTTTTCACCCACCAGAGTAAATTGAATCTGGCTTTAAGAATGTGAAAACAGGGGCTGCTGGCTGGCTCAGTTGGAAAAGCCTGTGACTCCTGATCTTGGGATTGTGAGTTCGAGACCCACATTGGGTGTAGAGATGGCCAAAGATAAACTTTTTTAAAAATGTAAAAATGAATGGTAGATAAGAAATGGTAACTACCTCCCATGACTATAACAGACCCCTGCGAGAATGAGAAATAATGACCGTAGGTTAGGAAATAAGGATTTTCAAGGCTCAAGGTTCAAGCCTCTATTTTTTTCCATTGCTGAAAAATAAGGTATATATATATATATATATATATATATATATACTAAATTTTTATGTATTTCTTTTCCTTAACTGTCTTTTTTAAATGTTTATTTTGAGAGAGAGGGGGAGAGGAAGAGCACGCGGGCAGAGAGAGAGAAAGAGAATCCTTAGCAGTCTCCACACCATCAGCTCAGAACCTGACACCAGACTCTAACTCAGGCACCCGGAAATCATGACCCGAGTGAAAATCAAGAGTCAGATGCTTAACCGACTGAGCCGCCCAGGTGCCCCAAATTTTAATACACCTTTGGTGCAACATTATTTTTATTTATTTTTTTAGTGTAACATTTCAATATGATAATGCTTTTGCAAATTTTGCTTCATCAACCGAGTGCTTCAATATAGCCTAGTAGCTGTTGGATCACAAATTAACCATCGCTTTTGCAGTCATTTTCACTGCCTGTAGATCAGCACTGTCCACCAGAAATACGATGCAGGCTGCATGTCATTTTAAATTTTCTGGGAGCCCCATAAAAAAAGAGGAGGTGACATCAATTTTATCATACATTTTCTGTAACCAAATATCTCCACAATGTTATTCTTGCAACTTGTGGTAAATACGTTGAAAAAATATGCTGAAAAATATGTTGAAAAAACCCACCATCATGCTAATGATAATGTTACAATAATCATCTATTGATATTTAAGACTAACCTTTTAATATCTCAAAATTGTGAAAGATGCATTTTGCTTTTGTTTGTACTGAGCCTTTGAAATCTAGTACATATTTATGTCTGCAGAGCATCTCAAGGAAGGTGCTCACCTTTTTATTTTTAAGATTTTATTTTTATTTATAAGTCATCTCTACACTCCACATGAGCTTGAACTCATGGCCCGAGATCAAGAATCACACCCACCATTGACTGAGCCAGTCAGTGGAAAGGCGCCCCTAGCCTTTCATTGGAAATACTTTGATCTGTATTGTAGGATTTGCAAAATGGACAGCTGAAAAGGTAGGTTGGCATATGCAAATTGTTCCAAACATGTGTTTAAAAGTTTTCTGAGCTAGCCACATTCCAAGTGCCCAGGGACCAGAGAGAGCTCAGGCTACCATTTTGGAAAGCCCAGGTATGGACCCTTCAGGTGTGCTTGAGCCCTTGCCCCCTGCACACCTACCTATGAGTAAAACTACAAGAAGAAAATGGAAACCGTACATGACAGTGACTCCCAGCTGCCACCACTATCGGTAATGTGTCACCTGTGCAATTGTTTAGCCCCTGGGCTTGCACAAACACAGGCTGAGCTTGACACAGCTCCCGCAGTGAGGGGTAAGCACTGAGAGCCTGTCCACCTTCTTCCCTTGACACTCCACTCCTGGGCAGGGATCTGCGTGGCTGACCCCTATGAGGTCACAGTGATGCAAGACTTCTTCATCGACCTGCGGCTACCCTACTCTGTCGTGCGCAATGAGCAAGTGGAGATCCGAGCCGTGCTCTACAATTACCAGGATGTTGGGGAGCTCAAGGTGGGTTCCGGGGGGGGGTGGGGGCAGAGGTATGATGGAGAGCTTGGATGGTTGGGGGAGGTGGCCGTGGCACCTGCCCTTCTGACTGATACTCTCTCCCTGGCAGGTGCGAGTGACCCTGCTCTACAACCCAGCCTTCTGCAGCCAGGCCACCGCAAGGAAACCCTATCAGCAGATTCTGGAAATTCCAGCCAAGTCCTCAATAGCCGTGCCTTTTCTCCTCGTGCCTCTGAAGGTCGGTCTACATGAGGTGGAGGTCAAGGCTGCGGTCTACAATCGTTTCCTCATCGATGGTGTCAAGAAGCCCCTGAAGGTCGTGGTGAGTCCTTGGGGCACCTGCAGTCCCTTGTCCTTTGGGAGAGGCTCCTGTCTCCCCATGCTGTCAACCCAGGTTGGAGACACTGACTCTGAGACACCAAGAGTGTCCAGTGTCCAGCTTAGGATGCTTGGGAGTCCTACAAGTTCGGAAGCAAGGCCAGGATTAGGGTAAGTGCGAAACACTTACATTTTCACTCTTTCCTAGTGATGAACATTCTCAAATATAATAGGAGATCAAGTCTTCAATAAAAATAAAAGCCTCATATCATCTTTCCTTAATATTTTCAAGCAAAATGGGAGATCATAAGAGCAACAGTGTTTTAATGCAATATTGTAAGGAATCAAAATTAATGCCAAAAAATCCATGATACACAAAAGATCAAAATTTTAAATAGAGACAGTGCCAAGTCAAACCACAATAGGAGCCCGAAGCTAAAGGACAAATGAAGGCCCCCATCTACGTGTCTTTTTTAATGGTTGAAATTGTTTAGTGGTTAATTTTCCCCCGTAATGTTAAAGTCATTGAAATAACAATGAAACATTAAAAAGCAAATGATTTAGTGTGGAGGTTCCTGAGAAAATTAAAAATAGACCTACCCTATGACCCAGCAATAGCACTGCTAGGAATTTACCCAAGGGATACAGGAGTGCTGATGCATAGGGGCACTTGTACCCCAATGTTTATAGCAGCACTCTCAACAATAGCCAAATTATGGAAAGAGCCTAAATGTCCATCAACTGATGAATGGATAAAGAAATTGTGGTTTATATACACAATGGAGTACTACGTGGCAATGAGAAAGAATGAAATATGGCCCTTTGTAGCAACGTGGATGGAACTGGAGAGTGTGATGCTAAGTGAAATAAGCCATACAGAGAAAGACAGATACCATACGTTTTCACTCTTATGTGAATCCTGAGAAACTTAACAGAAACCCATGGAGGAGGGGTAGGAAAAAAAAAAAAAAAAAAGAGGTTAGAGTGGGAGAGAGCCAAAGCATAAGAAACTCTTAAAAACTGAGAACAAACTGAGGGTTGATGGGGGGTGGGAGGGAGGGGAGGGTAGGTGATGGGTATTGAGGAGGGCACCTTTTGGGATGAGCACTGGGTGTTGTATGGAAACCAATTTGACAATAAATTTCATATATTAAAACAAAAAAAAAACAAAAATAAAGGATAACAGAACCTAACTCAAAAAAAAGAAAGAAAATGATTTAAAATTGAGAGTGTTATTTTACAGTGAAATATCTTATTTATACCCAAACTAGAATTTATTATAATGTATTATATATTATATATATATATATTATTATTATTATATAATTATATATAGTTATTATTATATATTTCTTTCCTTAATGGAACAAACTCTTTTTTTTTCTTTTAGATTTTATTTTTAAGTAATCCCCATGCCCTATGTGGGACTCAAACTTACAACCCCAAGGTCAAGAATCCCATGCTCTTCCATCCAGGCAGACAGGAGCCCCCAGGAGCACAATCTTAATTATCCCTTTAACAGGGGTCCCAGTGTGGCACCAATGGGAAGAAACCCAAGAGGGCGCTGGAGCCTGCACAAGGCTCCCCAGAGCCAGTGTGTCCACAACTCCCAATTCTGCACCCTCTGATGCTGGTAGCTTGAAATCTACCGTGGCAGGGATGTTCGCAGGATGGAAACTGCCAGGGCCACAAATCAGGATCTTTTCTTCCTGGAGAGATGGCTATCAAATGTTTACCAGCATGCCATGGAGGAGACTGGGTCTCCAAAGGAAAATGTGTGCATTAGTACCAGCTTCAAGGAGAATGTGTGATGGAAGGGCACAAACAGCAGCAGTCCAGCATGGAAGGAGAGCTTCACTTGGGACATTGATAATAAGATAGCCCCTAGTTTAACTGAGCGCTTACTAAGTGCCAGGCATTGTACTCAGTACTTTATGCACATTCTTTTATTTTAAGGACATTTGAGAGGCAGTGGGGGTAAACTGACTCCTAGTCACAGAACTAGGATGGGTGATGCCATCGTGCCTATGCCCTGCTGATCAGCTGTGTCTGTTCTTTCATTCACCTGACTTCCCCCTCCCCCATCCCATCCCAACACTGTTCAGCCTGAAGGGATCAGAGTCAACAAAACTGTGGCCGTTCACACACTGGATCCAGAAAACCGGGGCCAAAGTGAGTCAGCCACAGCAGAAGGGTCGAGACCTGTGGGTGCGGGGTAGGGGGAGAGGCAGGGCCTTGTGGGAGAGGGTGACGCCATGGGTCCTTCCCATTCCACTGGCAGACGGAGTGCAGCGAGAGGAGGTCCACGCCGCAGACCTCAGTGACCAGGTACCAGACACAGATTCAGAGACCAGGATCCTCCTGCAAGGTGAGCTGCCACTGACCCTCGCCCAGGAAGGCACAGCTCTGGAGAAGGGGACCTAATTTCTCCGAATTCTGGGCATGTATACTACCGTGCGTCCCCTGCCTCCACTACAGCTAGAACAGCAGGCCACCTCCCTGATCTGTTTTATAGAGGGTTCCAGGCAGTATTTAGTTCAGCAAATAGCCTTTGCTGATAGAGAAGCTTAAATGAGCAACAGTATAGTTCAAGAGCAGGAAATTCTGGAACTAATTGCCTGAGTTGGACGACTGGAGCCAGAAGGGAAAAGAAGTTCCTGGAAAAGCACCTTGTAACCTGTAAGCTGTAAGGTTTTGGGGAGAGACCCTTGGTTTTCTCATCTGTGATGGGGTGAATAATAGTACCTATATCAAAGGCTTGTTGAGAGGATTAAATGAGATACTGTATGATGTTTCTCTAGAACAGCGCCTGGCAACAGCATGAAGCATGATCTAAGTATTGGTGACGATTGTTCTGGAATTAATTTGCCACTTGTGACAAGAGGCTCAGGGAGCAGATTTCTGTGAAGCATAAGACTCCCTTCCCTACAAATGTTGACACCCTCCCCACTCCCCTACCCCGCCTCGTACCTCCTACCATCACGTCCCCTCAGCCCCCAACTGCCCCTGACCTCTTTGGCACTGGCTGCCTGGAGCCTGGGATCGCTGGGGACAGCCCTGCCCCTTCTCACGCCACCCCATGGTGGGTGAGTTGCTTGAGCCCTGTCTTCCTGCTGGGTTGCAGGGACCCCGGTGGCTCAGTTGACTGAGGATGCCATTGATGCGGAGCGACTGAAAAACCTCATCGTGATCCCCTCGGGCTGTGGGGAGCAGAACATGAAAAGCATGACGCCCACCGTCATTGCCATCCATTACCTGGACCAAACGGAGCAGTGGGAGAAGTTGGAACCCACAAAGCGAAAGGAAGCCTTGCAGCTCATCGAAAAGGGTGGGTCTGCCTGGGAGACCCTCTCTGCTCCAGCCACCTCCAGAGCAGGGTCCTCCCTGAGACCCAGGCCCCTTTCCAGGCCACGCCCTTCCTCTAAGCTCCTCCCCTTTCAGGATCCCTTCTTTTCAAAGACCTCCCCTGACCATTGCCCTCTCTGAGACCCTGGGCCCCTCTGAGCTCTCTAGAACTCCCTCTCTCACTGAGGCCCCCTTGCCCTGAACCCCCTTGAGATCCTTCGCCTCTCTGAACCCCTCTCCTCTGAGAACTCCTTCCCCTTTTAGAAGCCCCTTCTGCTCTCCCAAAAGACTTCCTTGCTCAGTCCTGAGCCCCCTCATTCCTCCCTGAACCCCTGTCTCCCGCCTCAGAGAATCCTTGTCCCCTCAGCCCCTCCACTCGGCCCCTGCTCCTCTGGAGACACTTCTGGCTTCCCTGCAGGGTACTCCCAGCAGCTGGCCTACAGACAGGACAATTCGGCCTATGCGGCCTACCTGGACAGGAAGCCCAGCACCTGGTGAGCGGTTCTGGCACCCCACTGAGCAGGCCCGCCTGGGGTGTTCCAGCCAGGTGTCGCCCGAACACCCTGTGGTATGGACCCTCAGCCCACAGAGATGAGCCACCCACCTTGAGCTGCCACGTGGCCTGTGGACATCAAGCGCCCCCTGTGGCTAGGCTGGCGCCTGACTTGGGTGGGGAAGCTGGGCCAGCCTGTAGGCCCCGCCCCTCTCTGCTCATTGGTTTCCTGGAATGGCAGTCTCTGGATCCCGGAGGCGATTGGCTGACGCTTTGTGCCGCCCACAGGCTGACAGCCTACGTGGTCAAGGTCTTCTCTCTGGCAGCCAACCTCATTGCCATTCAGGCCGATGTCATCTGCGGGGCGGTCAAATGGCTGATCCTTCACAGGCAGAATCCTGACGGGGTCTTCCGGGAAGATGCGCCCGTAATGTCCCAAGCAATGACTGTAAGAAGCATGGGTTTCGGGCAAGCTAGGGGAGGGACGACTGGAGTCACAGGATAGACAGGAGAAAGGCTACCCCTTCAGCTGAGAGTGTCACTTTCCCAATGCAAAGACCAGAGACCTTCAGAGGCTAGTGCAACACCGAAGTCCCTCCCCCTTCACTCTGAAAATATAGAACCCTTCCCAGCTCTGGTTCTCCAAATGTGGTCCCCAGGCCAGTAGCTGCATAATCACCTTCAAAATTGTTAGAAAAGTATGATCTCAATACAGACTTGAGATGCAGGAATCAGAAACTTCAGGAGTAGGGCCTAGGAATCACAATTGCTACAACCCCCCCCCCTCCCCCTGCCATGAGGTGCTGATGCACGCATAAGGTGGAGAATCACTGCCTTAGCCTGACATTTCGGATTTCCAATCTCACACCATCCCCCTACCCCCATCACATGCCATCTGTACTGCAAGGAGCTTTGCTGTATCCAGCCACAGGGCCTTTGCACATGCTGTTCTCACTGTCTGGCATGCCAGCCCTGGTCATCCCACAGGGAAATCTTTCCTGATCTCCACATCTGAGTCACACTGCCAGGTTCCATTCTCAATGCCACATCCTCTTCTCCTCCTGCACAGCACTCACCAATTTGTAACGATATGTCTACTGGTGAGCCAATTGGTTCATGTCTGTCTCCCCTACTAGATGGGGAGCACTGTGGGGGTTGGGGCTGGTGTCTAGTTCTTGCCCACCATCTTATCCACAGCACCAGCAACAATTGCTGAATCAATGAATACTGAAAAATGTGGCCCACCTAGGGAGATACTGCTGAGAGACTCAACCCTGCCTTGACCTGCTGACCCTACAAGAGGTTTGGTCAGCATGTGGGGACACAGTGGTCATACTATCCTTGTTTCTTGGTTCCCATTCTAGGGTGGCTACCAGGAGAATAAGGAGAAGGATGTATCCCTCACAGCCTTTGTTCTCATTGCATTGGAAGAGGCTAAAGATATTTGCAAGCAAAGGGTCAATGTAAGTGTCCACCCACCCTCTCCTTCTCGCCTCCCTACCCACGGCACATCCACCTTGGAGGGTGAGGTGTTACATTAGGGTGATTCCCGGTCCTCCCAGTGCAATAGCAGCCACCACAGCACCCATAATAGCCATAAAACCATAATAATTCCCAGCATTTTTTGAGCAGTTAACTAAGATGCTCATCTAAGTGCTGCACATGCTAAGTCCGACAATCCTTCTAAGAGTCCGAGACGTAGGCTACTCTTCTTATCCCCAGGTTACAGAGGAGAAAACTAAGACAGAAAGAGATCAAAGAATGGGTCCTTTCTGCCTGCTTTACCCTGTCCAGAGAGTGTCAGCCAATTTCAACAAAAGCCCCCTCAGCCTGCTTTCCCCATCACTGCTACATGATCAGTGCAGCATACCTTGCTGCTTCCCTGAAGAAAAGGCACAACCCAGACCCAAGAACACATCAAGGCTACTCTCTTAGTTCAGGAGATCTTTTAGGAAATTTTCCAAGGGGCCCATGACCCCAAAAAGGAAATGATTACAAATATTGGCTCACGGCTGTCTCTTTTTCCTCTGGTTTTGGTTCTGAAGCAGAGAAGCTTAGAAAGATGGACTCCCCAGAGTCTCTGCAATTACTCCCTCTGCTTTGTCCTGGGGTTTGAGAGTGGTTTGTTTGACCTTAACTTGCCAAGTTAGAGAGCCCAGGATTTTACCTCAGGCAGCTGCCCCTCCCTTCATCAGACTCAAGATAGAGGGGACAGGGCTGTTGACTTGAGGGCCTCAGAGGGACCCAGGCCGTTCTGGGCCCAATAATTCCTCTCTCCCTGCCACCCAGCCTGCTCGGCAGAACTTGGCTGCCTTCCTTGGGGAAATAGCCAGACCAAACCTAGAGCTTTCAGATTCCCATAGGGGAAATTCTGATTGGCCCACCCGGGGTCAGGTGGTCATACCTGGACCAATCAGCTGAGGCCAGGAAGTAGGTCTTACTGAGCAAATATGGCTACTTCCACTGTGGCCGAGTGAATGAAAGACCGAAGTTTCTGCAAAAGTCAAGAGTAGATGGAGGACAGGCAGCTGGCGGGGAAAGGATTAGGTTCTGCTGCAAGGCACCAACATTTCCTCTACAAAATGGCAACACTATGCCTGAGTATAGCATAGGCTGTAGACCCAGATTACTGGGATGCAGATGAAGAGTGTGCTGGGATCAGTCTGTGAAAGCCAACTGTTAAACTTCCAGGACTTTCACAAGCTAGTTGTTAAACACAATCATTCTTTTCAAGCAAATTATGTAAACTGACTTTAGACTAAACACTAAGCATTAAAAGCAAAGGTAAGAAACACTCAAAACTCATCACTTCCTGGTTGTTTTATTACTCTCCCTCATTATCTATGACAAATCTATCCATCTCGAGGTTATGTACCTATAAGGTGGAAATGCGATCTAATTCTGTGCTACTGCCCCCCTCCCCCAACTCTGCATTCACTGACTCCACATGGTTTGAAATTGGCCACGGTAATATTTACACCAAGAAAGTTCGCGAACGCTGCACGTCATGTCTTCCTCCTTCCATCATCTCTCTGGGTCTCAATCTTGTCATTCGTGCAGTAGAGATGATGATGAAAATAATGCCAACCCCGTAGGATCCTGAAGTTCAGCGATTGCCTGTGTGACTGCCATATAGTAAGTGTTAGCTGTGAAGCTGATGATTAGAGAAGAGGTTTCCCAGTGGGGTGCTGAAGCTGGGTCATACTAGGTCATGAGTGTCTATCTGCGACACATATTCTCCCCTTTATGTTCAGGGCCATTACGTTGGTAGCTTGAAATTGCCCACAGTGGGAGCATTTACACCACAGTAATTGGCAGGCGGTAAAACAGACCTCTGGCCCCCATACACACTCCAGAGAGCTGGTGCTTAAACTGTTACCAAAACACCACTGGGTATATAAACTGTCCCAGGCACATCAGAGTTACTCAGCAACGAGGCAGTTCACGGATACTAAAATGTCTGGAAAACCCAAAAAAGAAAAAAAAAAAAAGACAGATTCTAAACAAATATGTCCCAAGGACAGAATCCTTCCTCATACCCAAGAATTGGCATTTGTGTGATGCTTACCAGCTCTCTGTGGTTGCAATGTCCAACTTACCAGAGAACCAATCCTTTTTCTCACAGAGCCTGGAAAAGAACATCAATAAGGCAGGCGATTATATTGAATTCCACTATAGGAACCTGCGGAGACCATATTCTGTGGCCATTGCAGGTTACGCCCTGGCCCGATTAGGCAGGCTGAAGGAAGATCTCCTCGAAAAATTTCTGAGCACAGCCAAAGGTGAGTGGCAGCCTGGTGAAGAACAGAGGAATGCATGGCCATGGTTTGGTGGTGGTCATCTTGAGCTGGCATGTGTGGCTCTAAGCTATGCTACGATGGGCAGCTTCAGGTTGAGCTGGAGTGGATGGTGCTAAGCCCTGCTGGCTGAATGGCTCTGAGGTGTCAGAATCCTCACTGTAAGCTACACAAGAAGGTAGCATCATTCATTCAACAGCTATGTTTTGAGCACTTGCTATGACACAGGAACAAGGACGTGGGCTCTGACATCAGACAGACCCAAATTCAAATCCCCCTCTGCCACATTCTCACTGTGCGACTTTGTAAAAGTCACTGACCCTCCCTGGACCTCACCTGAAGAAGATACTTACATCATAGGTTCTTGACAAGATTGAAGGAGTAATGTAGGCAGAAGGTCTAGCATACAGTGAGAGCTCTATTCTGATGTGTTGTCATCATTATCTCAAGGGTAATTAGGATTAGATAAGATAATGCCATAGGGAATTTAGCACAGTGCCCAGCACACAGTGAGCACTTAATCATTGGCTCAGGTAATATACTGCATCAGGTTTGCACTCACTGATGTAACATATGTCAGTACATATACTGAGGTGGTTTAGCACAATGGAAGCTTGTTGTTGGTGGACAGCTCTCTTCCAGACACTCATGTGGAGATCTGGGCCTCTATCTTTTCATGACTTTGCCACCATGGGGTGCTTGGGATCCACTCCATCTAAGCATAAGGGGAAACGGTCAGGTGGATCATTCAAGGGAGGTAGACCAGGCATGGAAGGGGCCCCTAACATTGCCAGTGTCCATTCCATCATCCAGAGTTCAGTCATGTGGCTGCACCTGCCTGCAAAGACATATGGGAGATGCATTGCAACTGTGTGCCCAGGAGGAGGGAGCAGTGTTTTGTTTTTTTAATGTTCATTTATTTTGAAAGAGAGGGCATGAGCAGGGGAGAGGTAGAGACAGTGGGAGACAGAGAGTGCAAAGCTGGCTCTGTGCTGACAGCAGACATCCTGATGTGGGGCTTGAACTCCTGAACCGTGAGATCATGACCTGAACCAAAGTTGGAAGCTCCACCGACTGAGCCACCCAGGTGTCCCTGAGGAGGGAATGCTTTTTTTTTTTTTTTTCAACGTTTATTTATTTTTGGGACAGAGAGAGACAGAGCATGAACGGGGGAGGGGCAGAGAGAGAGGGAGACACAGAATCGGAAACAGGCTCCAGGCTCTGAGCCATCAGCCCAGAGCCCGACGCGGGGCTCGAACTCACGGACCGCGAGATCGTGACCTGGTTGAAGTCGGACGCTTAACCGACTGCGCCACCCAGGCGCCCCCAGGAGGGAATGCTTTTTAATGATGATCTCTGCCACAAGTGCTTTCGTGGGCACTTGGGACATCGCAGTGAACACAGCACAGCCTCTACCAACATGGTTCACACTCCAGTTGAGGAAACAAAGAGTAAATAGATTGCTATAGAGCATCACAGTGCTAGGACAGGACAGCACATGATGTTTTAAGAGACAGAGGGAGGGCCTCACAAACTCTTGGGGTGCCATTGAAGCTGAATTGTGCAGGATGGGATTAACCAGGAATACATAGAGGGTACAGAATGTGAAAAGGCCCAGCAAGTAAGAATGACCATGGAAAGTTTAGCTCCACTGTAGATCAGTGGAGCTGCAGCTGAGAATTGAAATGGAAGAGTGAAGGTTAATGAAAGAAGAGAGTGAGGGAGGAGCCAGCAGATTGAGGGCCTTGGATGTCAGTCAGGACACCTGAACACCAAGAAGTCTATTGTGAGTCTTTTTCTGAGTTTTCTTGAGCCATCTCAGGCTGGACTGTGCAGTGAGCATGGGGAACGGGATGCGGGGGGTGCATCTCTTTGCAGAGAAGACAAGTTGGGAGGAGCCTGGCAAGCACCTCTACAACGTGGAGGCCACATCCTATGCCCTCTTGGCCCTGCTGGTGCTCAAAGACTTTGACTCTGTACGGCCCATCGCCAGCTGGCTCAATGAGCAGAGATACTACGAAGGTGGCTATGGCTCCACCCAGGCAAGTGACCCCATATCCCCCAGGCACCTGCATGCCAACCTCCTCTGGCTTCCCACTGGTCTCCTAGAGAACATGTTAACCAAGAGGGGCAGTCCTTCTGTCCCACAAGCCACAGTGGCTGTAATGGAATTGAGAGGTCAGGATTTTTTAGTTGTGAACCCACTGGTGGATTCCAGACTACATTCTGGATGCCCAAGCTGTGTTCTGAGCCTCCTGATATCTAGACCAGGATCTCAGTTCCACCAGCTCCCACTGTTAGTTCATCTTACTGTGGGTTCTAGATCATGTTCTTGGACATCATCTAGGACATCATATAAGCCTCTCTGACCCAGGAGAGTGGGTTCTAGGACACGGTTTCAATAGCCTCAGTCTCCAGTTGACCCCTTTCTTCCTGGAAAGCTGCCAGTCTCTGTCCATTTGAAATCTAGAACATATGATCAGTATCCCCAAGATCCAAATTCATTCCTTTTTTTTTTTTTTAATTTTTTTATTTTAACGTTTATTTACTTTTGAGACAGAGAGAGACAGAGCATGAGCAGGGGAGGGGCAGAGAGAGAGGGAGACACAGAATCTGAAACAGGCTCCAGGCTCTGAGCTGCCAGCACAGAGCCCGACACGGGGCTCAAACCCACGGACCACAAGATCATGACCTGAGCCAGAGTCGGACGCTTAACCGACTAAGCGACCCAGGAGCCCCTCCAACTTCATTCCTTTTACACAAATGGGTTCTAAACACATTCTCAGTGGCTCCAAATCTTTGTCCTAGACTCTGCCCTGGATGGATTGTGCCATATTTTCAACGGTGCTAGAGTTTCAGTCCTATACCTACAATTTCTGGTGGATTCTAGACCTCTTCTCAGTGTGTCCAAGCTCTTGTCTAAGCCACTGTCCCTTGGATAATCAAGAACAAGTCCTCAGTGTCTAACAACCCCTAATCTTATCCTCACCTTCTCTGGGGCAGGGGGTCCTAAGCTATAGTCCCAGTACCCCCTTCCCTCTGATCTGAGTCTCTTCCTTCCCCAGTGGGTTCTAACGACTTTCTCAGTCTCCTGGCTCACCTTCATTCTTTCTTATGGGCTCTAGGCCACCTTCATGGTGTTCCAGGCCTTGGCCCAATTCCAGAAGGATGTCCCTGACCACAAGGACCTGAACCTGGAAGTATCCATTGAACTGCCCAGCCGCAGCTCTGCCATCAGGCACACCATCCTCTGGGAATCTGCTAGCCTCCAGCGGTCAGCAGAGGTACAACTGCCTAGCCAAACGCTTACCGTCCCCCTCCACAACAACCAGTGTTTGCCACAGGCAAGAAATAGGGCATATGACTATAGCAACCAGGGGAAGGCTTGGTTCCCAACACCCTCTCTCTTCTCTCCCTGCTCCCTGCAGACCAAGAAAAATGAGGATTTTGTAGTAACAGCTAAAGGGAAAGGACAAGGCACCTTGTCGGTAAGGAACAGGAACACACACCAGCTTGGCCCGCCTTCTCTCAGCCCCTCTGGCCCGAGGGACACTCTTCTCAACTCAAGTGGGCTGACACTGCATTGCCCTGTGATCTCACCAGGTGGTGACAATGTACCATGCCAAGCTCAAAAGCAACCACACCTGCAAGAAGTTTGACCTCAAGATTAATGTACGACGAGCTCCTGAAGATGGTAAAAGAGTTAAGACCCTACCTGTTACCCTTCCCCCGCCTTCATTCGAATGTCTGCCTCCTTCCTGAGTTGGGACCCAGGGACACCTCCCTCCCATTTTTCTGTCTGTGTTTCTAGTCAAGAGGCCTCAGGAAGCCCTGGACACCATGATCCTTGACATCTGTACCAGGTAAGTGATGGGTCACTGGGGGTCATCTTGGCCATTCCTCTGTCTATAGCAAGACTTCTCCTTTCCATGACCTAATCCTTTCTAAGAGCATATTGTGCATCTGGTATTGTCTGAAGTACCTGCCAGGAGGTGGGTACCCCAGGCAGTCCTCACTTTGCATTGGCAGTCCAACACGAGCGATGGCCCCATAACCTGAAATTATTCAAGCAGTGTCAACAAATCAGTGGGGGAAGTTGCCATTGTTGCATGACCTTTAAAGCGTTTTATCAAGGGGCGCCTGGGTGGCGCAGTCGGTTGGGCGTCCGACTTCAGCCAGGTCACGATCTCGCGGTCCGTGAGTTCGAGCCCCGCGTCGGGCTCTGGGCTGATGGCTCAGAGCCTGGAGCCTGTTTCCGATTCTGTGTCTCCCTCTCTCTCTGCCCCTCCCCCGTTCATGCTGTCTCTCTCTGTCCCAAAAATAAATAAACGTTGAAAAAAAAAAATTAAAAAAAAAAAATAAATAAAGCGTTTTATCACAGCTTCAGAACTCTCAAACTGCCAGTGAGGAAGGTACAGAGAAATGGAAATTACAGTAACATGAGAATTTGTTTAGCATGCTGTAAACTACAACATTAGAACATGGAGATAACAAGCAATTCTTGTTCTCCTTTGTAAAACACTTACCAAAAGTGCTGTGGGTCTTCCTTCTGTTGTGTCACTTGGGGTAGGGATTGAGCAGGCATCTTTCCTATGACATAGTGAATTGTCACGCTCCCTGCTAAGTTAGGTCAGCTTCCAACATCCTATCTTTTGAGCGGCCGATGACACAAGACAGCCGGTCCCTCCAATGGCAGCAAGGGTGACATTCGCACAGTCCGCTGTTCCTTCTCTAACTCCGTTTCTGTGCTTTCAAATTTTCCCTCCAGTGTCTTCATTTCTCTGCTGCCTTTCATCTTGGCTGGCAGATCCCTCTGCCAGTTGACCAGTTTTGTGAAACGTCATGCGGCTTATCCCTGGGAGATAAGGAAGTACCACAACCACAGGCCTTGCTGTCTGTGCATGAACTGCTCAGTGACCCATCACAGACAGACTTTGAAAGGAATGACGTGATTGGTCACTGACCGTGATGCGTGTCTGTGATTTGCACAATGATTGGTGGACTCAAGATCCAGAGACAAGATTTGTACTCGTACTTTATGCAATTACGACTGCTGTACCCTGGTGCTGGGGGCCTGGCGTTATTGAGCTAGACCATGGTAACATTTTCTCGTCTGCATTTTCTGGACGAATTGAGGCATGGAGAGGTCAAGTGACTCATCAAGTGTCATATGGAGCTGGGATTTGAACCCGTGCAAAGGGGCTCCAGAGCCTGAGCTTTTAGTCACCTTGACCATGACACTGCCTTTCCTTTATTCCATTTGGGGAATGTTTCCCACAATCTAATATCCTTCTGTGCTGCTGTGTGGGAACCAGTAACCCCAGTCTCTGACCAGACCCCCTTGTGCAGACACTGTGCCCCAGGGCTGATCCTGCCCTGGGACCAAGTACCCTCCCCCTGCCCCATACAGGTACTTGGGAGACCAGGATGCTACCATGTCGATCCTGGATATATCCATGATGACTGGCTTTTCTCCTGACACTGGTGACCTTGACCTGGTATGAAGGGCTTGGGCTTGGGGGCTGGCATCAGTGGACAAAGACTTGAGGGCAATTTTCACAAGTCTTACCCTTCCGCAGCTGAGCAATGGCGTTGACAGATACATCTCTATGTACGAGCTGAACAAGGCCTTCTCAAATAAGAACACCGTCACCATCTACCTGGACAAGGTAAGGCTTCCCATGGGGATCTGACGTCTACCAGGCAGGCCTCCTTCTGGGCCACACCAGGCCCAGTCTAGGAAGTGAGGGGTCTCTGCTGCTGGTTGGTGGAGGGAAGGGGCATAAAAAGAAGGTGGACAACCCGGGTCATCTCATCTTTTCTAAGCAGCTTACCTTCTGACCAGTCTCATTCCAACCTCATTTTACACTTGCTTCCTCCAACTTCTTCTCATCATAGTCCTAAACAACTTTTGAAAGGAGCCACTTGGGTTTAAAAAATAAAGTGCTCAGTGCTGAAAAGCATTCCCCTTGCTCCGCTCCCCCTGGGTTTTCTCTCTCCGTGTTTGCTCTCCATCGGACTTTCTGTCACTGCCTTCCTCTCTAACATTGACTTGAGCTTCCTCCTCTCCCCTACTTACATCTTTCCGTTTCCCTATCCTCACATGCCCCCTGCTAACTTCCAAAATTCCCAAAGTCCCCTCACCGCATATTAGTCAGCATAAGCAACACTAGCTGCTGTAACAAGCCTCTCAAGAGTATGAGGGTCCCAACACAAGAGTCTTGTGCCTCCCACTCAGGTAAAGTCCAGTTGGGAGGCTAAGGGAAGGGTTTTCTGCTCCACACACTAAGTCAGGGATCTGCTCACATTCCTTCTTGGGGCTCTGCAATCCCTAGGATCTTAGAGTCCTCTGCTGGACCCCTCCTCCCTGGAAGAAAAGAGGATTGTGCATGAGCTAGTGGTTGACGTTTTCTTGTACTGGACTTTTTGTGCACTTAAATTTTTATAGGATTCCAACCTTACAGGGAAGTTGCAGAGCAGTAAAACACAGTTCCATATACTCTCTACCCAACTTCATTAAGTGCTAGCCTGTTTCTCCAAGTACACCTGTCTATGTATATCTATTTCTGTTTCTCTCTCTCTCCCTTTCTTTGTCTTTATTTTTTCAGCTTGAATGAGAGGTCACTGACATACAACATTGTGTAAGTTTAAGGTGCATAACATAATGATTTGATGTATGTGTATATTGGGAAATGATCACCACCATAAGTTTACTTAACATATTTATTACTTCACATAGTTTTAATGCATGCGTGTGTGTGCGTGTGTGTGTATGTGTGTGTGTGTGATGAGAACTTTTAAGATCTAGCCTCTCAATAAGTGTTTCTTTTCAATTTTCTAATGTTTATTTATTTTGAGAGAGACAGAGAGAGAACACAAGCAGGGGAGGGGCAGAGAGAAGTAAAGACAGAATCCCAAGAAGGCTCTGTGCTGTCAGAGCAGAGCCCAATGTGGGGCTCAAAGTCACAAACCCATGAGATCATGACCTGACCTGAGATAAAGAGTCGGATATTTAACTGACTATGCCCTCCTGGTGCCACCCCAACAACTACTTTTAAATATAGCATTCAGTACCATTAACTGTGGATGTTTTTATGGGCAGAGACAGCAGTCCGGTGGCCAGAACTGATCAATCACATGGCCACACTGAACTAGGAAAGGAAGGGATAATGTAGCTGTGAGCCTTGGAGAAGTGGAAATGGCTGTGTTGAAGTGCTCATCAGTCTTTTGGTAGAGACTCCTGCTCCCTCACTTTCTCCACCACTGTCTCAACCCCCAGGACCCTATGCTGGGCTCCATTCCGTGTCGCCCCACTGACCAGCCTCCTCCTTCCCCCCAGATCTCACACGACCTGTCGCCCCACTGACCAGCCTCCTCCTTCCCCCCAGATCTCACACGACCTGTCGCCCCACTGACCAGCCTCCTCCTTCCCCCCAGATCTCACACGACCTGTCGCCCCACTGACCAGTCTCCTCCTTCCCTCCCAGATCTCACACGACCTGTCGCCCCACTGACCAGCCTCCTCCTTCCCCCCAGATCTCACACGACCTGTCGCCCCACTGACCAGCCTCCTCCTTCCCCCCAGATCTCACACGACCTGTCGCCCCACTGACCAGTCTCCTCCTTCCCCCCCAGATCTCACACGACCTGTCGCCCCACTGACCAGCCTCCTCCTTCCCCCCAGATCTCACACGACTTGTCGCCCCACTGACCAGCCTCCTCCTTCCCCCCAGATCTCACACGACCTGTCGCCCCACTGACCAGTCTCCTCCTTCCCCCCCAGATCTCACACGACCTGTCGCTCCATTGACCAGCCTCCTCCTTCCCCCCAGATCTCACATGACCTGTCGCCCCACTGACCAGCCTCCTCCTTCCCCCCAGATCTCACACGACCTGTCGCCCCACTGACCAGCCTCGTCCTTCCCCCCAGATCTCACACGACCTGTCGCCCCACTGACCAGCCTCCTCCTTCCCCCCAGATCTCACACGACCTGTCGCCCCACTGACCAGCCTCCTCCTTCCCCCAGATCTCACACGACCTGTCGCCCCACTGACCACCCTCCTCCTTCCCCCCAGATCTCACACGACCTGTCGCCCCACTGACCAGTCTCCTCCTTCCCCCCCAGATCTCACACGACCTGTCACCCCACTGACCAGCCTCCTCCTTCCCCCCAGATCTCACACGACCTGTCGCCCCACTGACCAGCCTCCTCCTTCCCCCCAGATCTCACACGACCTGTCGCCCCACTGACCAGCCTCGTCCTTCCCCCCAGATCTCACACGACCTGTCGCCCCACTGACCAGCCTCGTCCTTCCCCCCAGATCTCACACGACCTGTCGCCCCACTGACCAGCCTCGTCCTTCCCCCCAGATCTCACACGACCTGTCGCCCCACTGACCAGCCTCCTCCTTCCCCCCAGATCTCACATGACCAGGAGGACTGTCTGACCTTCAAAGTGCACCAGTACTTCAACGTGGGGCTTATCCAGCCCGGGTCGGTCAAGGTGTACTCCTATTACAACCTGGGTGAGCAGCCCACCTAGGGTCTGGGGGGCCTGGGGGCCTGATGGTCCAAGGGATCCGTGTGAGGCGGGGCCTGAGGGTCCCAGGGTTGGGGACCTGGCCTCTCCAGGTCTGAGGGACTGGAGTTGGGCATCCAAGCCCCTGGGCCTCTGGGCTGGAGGCCCTGGCCCTCTGACACCTCCCTGCCACTCTGCCCACAGATGAGAATTGCATCCGGTTCTACCACCCAGACAAAGAAGACGGGTTGCTGAGCAAGCTCTGTCACAAAGACATGTGCCGCTGTGCTGAGGGTGGGTGCAGAGAAGCCAGGAAGGGTGGACACACACCCCCGGATCCTCCTTCCATGGGGGTGGCCCGAGGGGCCTCTGAAAGCCCACACCCATGGACACCCACACGGACCCAGGGGCGGGGGGCCCTGGACAACGCGTGTCATACAACCATGTCCCCCACTCATCCACCACACAGAGAACTGCTTCATGCACCCGATGGATGAAAAGATCACCCTGGACGAGCGTCTGGACAAGGCCTGTGAACCAGGAGTAGACTACGGTGAGTGGGCACGTGCACGTGGGTGCCTGGGTGAGTGACACTGTGTGGCCATGGCTGTGTGTGAGACTGGCTGTGAGTGCCCCTGGCTGCATATGGCTCTACGTCAGGCTGCGGTAGCAGGCGATGTGTGTGTGGGTGTCAATGTGTTATGAGGGGCCATGAGTGCATGGGGAGCCACGCTAATGAGTCGGCCAGGTGTGCAGCCAGTGTGAGAGCGGATATGGTCGTCTGCCCGTCGTGTGTGTGACATTGTAGTCGTGCCAAGCCATGGAGATAAGAGACAGTGCTTGTGGGGGATAGTGGATGGGAGGTTATGCATAGGACTCCACTGTGGTGAGTGTAATTGTGCACATGGCCGTGTGTGGCTGTGTGACGTGGTGGTTGTGGGAACACATGTGGCAGGTGTGTTACTGGGGGGCAGGGACTGTTGCACGTGTGGCTGTGACCCTGCATGTGTCTCCTTGGGGACGCCATACGCCCAGGTGCGCCTGCAGGTGAGGGTCCCCACAGCCCCCCTTGCCCGTGACCCCACCGTCCTTCCCCTCCTCCCCCATCAGTGTACAAGACCAGGCTTCTCAAGAAGGAGCTGTCAGAAGACTTTGATGATTACGTAATGGTCATCGAGCAGATCATCAAATCAGGTCAGCCCTGCAGTCTGTGTTCCGTCTTTCCACTTCCTTCTTGCTGGTTCCCTGCCCTCCCCACTCAGCGTCCCTGTCCGTCCCTTCCAGGCTCTGATGAGGTGCAGGTTGGACAGGAGCGCAGGTTCATCAGCCACATCAAGTGCAGAGAAGCCCTGAAGCTGCAGGAGGGGAAACATTACCTCATGTGGGGCATGTCCGCCGACCTGTGGGGAGAGAAACACAAGTGAGTGTCAGCCCTGTGCATGCCCCACCCCCCGCAGTGGGTCGCCCCTTCCCATGCTTTCCCTGCCCTGATCCTGACTTGTTGCCATCCCCCAGCATCAAGTATGTCATCGGGAAGGACACCTGGCTGGAACAGTGGCCAGAGGCTGATGAATGCCAGGATGAGGAGAACGAGAAGCTGTGCCAAGACCTGGCCAACTTCACTGAGAACATGGTTGTCTTTGGCTGTCCCAACTGACCCCTGCCCACAGTCCCCACAATAAAGCTTCACTGAGAGTTCATGTGTCTCCCAAAGTCGGAAGGTCTTGGAGAGGGAGGAAGAGGCAGCTGTGATCCCCTGCTTCCTCCCCTGCAACTCCTTCCTGCCTGTGGATCACCTGCACGTTTGCTTCCTCCCCCGGGGAGCCCGTGCCCACATGCACCTGCACTGCACCTGCACGTAGTCTGAAGTGAGCCTGCGTTTGCGCCAAGCGCTCACCTACTTGCTTTCTTTCCGCCTGCATCGTGACCTGTGTGTCCTCTGCCTCCTCCTCTGGGTCCTCACCAGTATCTTCACCTACATCCTTCTCTCATCCACTGTGTGGGTACCAGTATCCTCACCTGCTTTACCCCAGCCCTCACGAGCATCTTATGCACGAGGGCTCCACAGTCCTCTGCCTCCTCACCTTCCTCCCGCCTGGATCCTCCCCCTCCTCACCTTCCTCCCACCTGGATCCTCTGCCTCCTCACCTTCCTCCCACCTGGATCCTCTGCCTACTCACCTTCCTCCCACCTGGGTCCTCCCCCTCCTCACCTTCCTCCCACCTGGATCCTCCCCCTCCTCACCATCCTCCCCACCTGGTTCCTCCCCTTACCTTCCTCCCACCTGGATCCTCTCCCCCTCCTCACCTTCCTCCCATTGGATCCTCCCCCTCCTCACCATCCTCCCCACCTGGTTCCTCCCCGTCACCTTCCTCTCACCTGGATCCCCCACCTCGTCACCTTCCTCCCACCTGGATCCTCCGTCTCCTCACCCTCCTCCCCACCTGGATCCTCCCCTTACCTTCCTCCCACCAGGACCCTCCACCTTCTCACCTTCCTCCCACCTGGATCCTCTGCCTCACCATCCTCCCCACCTTGATCCTCCCCCTTCTTACCTTCCTCCCACCTGGATCCTCCCCCTCCTCACCTTCCTCCCACCTGGATCCTCTGCCTACTCACCTTCCTCCCACCTGGATCCTCCCCCTCCTCACCTTCCTCCCACCTGAACCCTCTGCCTCCTCACCTTCCTCCCACCTGGATCCTCTGCCTCCTCACCTTCCTCCCGCCTGGATCCTCCCCCTCCTCACCTTCCTGCCACCTGGACCCTCCCCCTCCTCACCTTCCTCCCACCTGGATCCTTCCCTTCCTCACCTTCCTCCCACCTGGATTCTCCGCCTCCTCACCTTCCTCCCACCTGGATCCTCCCCCTCCTCACCTTCCTCCCACCTGGATCCTTCCCTTCCTCACCTTCCTCCCACCTGGATTCTCCGCCTCCTCACCTTCCTCCCGCCTGGATCCTCCCCCTCCTCACCTTCCTCCCACCTGGATCCTCTGCCTCCTCACCTTCCTCCCACCTGGATCCTCTGCCTACTCACCTTCCTCCCACCTGGATCCTCCCCCTCCTCACCTTCCTCCCACCTGGACCCTCTGCCTCCTCACCTTCCTCCCACCTGGATCCTCCGCCTCCTCACCATCCTCCCCACCTGGATCCTCCCCTTACCTTCCTCCCACCTGGATCCTCTCCCCCTCCTCACCTTCCTCCCATTGGATCCTCCCCCTCCTCACCTTCCTCCCACCTGGACCTCTGCCTCCTCACCTTTCTCCCACCTGGACCCTCACTCTCCTCACCGTCCTCCCCACCTGAATCCTCCCCCTTCTCACCTTCCTCCCACCTGGATCCTCCCCCTCCTCACCTTCCTCCCACCTGGACCTTCCGCCTCCTCACCGTCCTCCCCACCTGAATCCTCCCCCTCCTCACCTTCCTCCCACCTGGACCTTCCGCCTCCTCACCGTCCTCCCCACCTGAATCCTCCCCCTCCTCACCTTCCTCCCACCTGGACCTTCCGCCTCCTCACCGTCTTCCCCACCTGGTTCCTCCCCCTCACCTTCCTCTCACCTGGATCCCCCACCTCGTCACCTTCCTCCCGCCTGGATCCTCCCCCTCCTCATCTTCCTCCCACCTGGATCCTCACCCTCCTCACCTTCCTCCCACCTGGATCCTCCCCCTCCTCACCTTCCTCCCTCCTGGATCCTCCCCCTCCTCACCTTCCTCCCACCTGGACCCTCACCCTCCTCACCTTCCTCCCACCTGGATCCTCCCCCTCCTCACCTTCCTCCCTCCTGGATCCTCCCCCTCCTCACCTTCCTCCCACCTGGACCCTCACCCTCCTCACCTTCCTCCCACCTGGATCCTCCCCCTCCTCACCTTCCTCCCACGTGGATCCTCTGCCTCCTCACCTCCTCCCACCTGGATCCTCTCCCCTCCTCACCTTCCTCCCACCTGGACCCTCACCCTCCTCACCTTCCTCCAACCTGGACCCTCACCCTCCTCACCTTCCTCCCTCCTGTATCCTCCCCCTCCTCACCTTCCTCCCATGTGGATCCTCTGCCTCCTCACCTTCCTCCCACCTGGATCCTCCCCCTGCTCAACTTCATCCCCACCTGGATCCTTCCCTTCCTCGCCTTCCTCCCACCTGGATTCTCCGCCTCCTCCCCTTCCTCCCACCTGGATCCTCTGCCTACTTACCTTCCTCCCACCTGGATCCTCCCCCTCCTCACCTTCCTCCCACCTGGATCCTCTGCCTACTCACCTTCCTCCCACCTGGATCCTCCCCCTCCTCACCTTCCCCCTATCTGGATCCTCCCCCTCCTCACCGTTCTCCCACCTGGATCCTCTTGCTCCTCTCCTTCCTCCCACCTGGATCCTCCCCCTCCTCACCTTCCCCCTACCTGGATCCTCCCCCTCCTCACCCTCCTCCCACGTGGATCCTCTGCCTCCTCACCTTCCTCCCACCTGGATCCTCCCCCTGCTCAACTTCATCCCCACCTGGATCCTTCCCTTCCTCGCCTTCCTCCCACCTGGATTCTCCGCCTCCTCACCTTCCTCCCCTCCTGGATATTTCGCCTCCTCCCCTTCCTCCCACCTGGACCCTCTGCCTCCTCACCTTCCTCCCCACCTGGATATTGTGTCCTCACCTTCCTCCCACATGGATCCTCTGCCTCCTCACCTCCTCCCACCTGGATCCTCTCCCCTCCTCACCTTCCCCCTACCTGGATCCTCCCCCTCCTCACCTTCCTCCCACGTGGATCCTCTGCCTCCTCACCTTCCTCCCACCTGGATCCTCCCCCCCTCACCTTCTCCCCACTTGCCCCTCATCTGCAGCTCCCTTACAACTCCATTCACTCCTTTGCTTGCATTTCAAGCGGCTGTGCCCAGAAGGGGGCGTTAAGGGGCAGGCTGGGCTCATTTCCACAGTAGATATGCGTGAACCAGGGAGGGGAAGGAATGAGTCAGCATTCAAGGGCTGAAGGGGGGTTGTCGTGGGGGTATTGCGGTCACAGCACCACCTGCACTGCATCGGGGGCAGCAGTCACAGGTGAATAGTTTCACTCTCTGCAGACAGAACTGAGTCCCTGGATGTCTCTTGTGTTTAATAACACCACTAGTACGTCTAGGTCTGTAGATGTTGGGATCCAGTCCCTGACTCTAGATGAGGTCATCATGGGAAAAGCCCTGAGCCTGGCAGTCACCCCTTTTCAGCCCATTTCCTGTATGAAATTGGCTGTGTCCTGTGAACCCCACCGGGTCCTGTGAACCCCACCTCCCAATTCCAGGAATATGAGGGAAATATATAACCGTCCCTCCTGCTACTTCCAGTCCCTGGTTGTCAGCACCCCTGTCAAGGGGAGGCTCAAAAGTCCTCATCACTCACTAGGTGTCCCAGCAGACCTCTGGCAGGTTGCCCCTCCGGCCACCTTTATGTCCTTCTTGTCATGGTTTTTCATGCCAATTCCCCCTTTCTTCTGCCCTGGGATTCATTTTCTTCCTTTTTTTCAGAAAAAAAACAAAGACACTGGGTATTGTTCTGTTTGGGCACCTGTGGTTCCAGACTGCGAACAGCACAGACCTGATCATGAGACTCACATTCTGAAGACAGTGTAGAGTTGATTTCAGACAGTTAAGGTGTCCAAAAAGGAATGAAGAACAGGGCACCGTGAGAAAACCTGCCTACGTTGGGGCCACCACTATGGTCATTTAGATCAAATAGTGGTCATTTTATGTGTCAACCTAGCTAGGCTATGGTTTACTCAAACACTGATCTCCATGCTGCTGCATAGGTAAACCTTAGATGTGATTCACACCTACAGTCAGTTGACTTTCAGGTTATACTTGATGATGTGAGTGGGCCTCATCCAATCAGTTGAAGGGCAGAAGAGGAAAAGAATCGGTTTCCTAAGGAAGATGGAATTCAAGATATCAGCATAGAAATTCTGCCCGAGTTTCTAGCCTTTAGACTCAAAACTATAACATCAACTCTTAAATGAATCTCCAGCCTGCTGGCTTGTCTGTGGATTTTAGACTTGCTAAACCCCAGTCACATGAGCCAATTCCTTAAAATAAATTGTGTATGTGTGCATGTGTGTGTGTGTCTGTGTGTGAGTGCAGATAGATGATAGATAATAGGTGGTAGATGGATGGATGGATGGATGGATGAGTGGACAAATGGATGGATGGATGGGTGGAGATATATTACTGGTTCTCTTTCTCTGGAGAGTCATGACTAATGCAGATGGTCAGGGAACACAAAGAAACCTATCATGAGGAGGGAATTCTTAAGCCAACACACAGATGACAAAGAGGAGAAAGCCTTGGAGGATTTGAGCCACGAGGCGTAATGTGCTAGCCCCTGACCACTCCGTGGGAAGCCACTGCAAGATTTTTTTTAATTTTTTTTAATGTTTATTTATTTTTGAGACAATGCGAGAGACAGAGTGCAAGCAGCAGAGGGACAGACAGAGGGAGACCCAGAATCAAAAGTGGGCTCCAGGCTCTGAGCCGTCAGCCCAGAGCCCAACGCGGGGCTCAAACTCACGAACCATGAGATCATGACCTGAGCTGAAGTCGAATGCTTAACTGACTGAGCCACTCAGGCGCCCCAGCTGCTGCAAGATTTTAAGCAGGGAAGACATGAAGGCTGACTTATGTGTTTGGAAAGCTGATGGTAGCAATTCCAATCCTAGCTATCTCCCCAAAGACTTGGAAGCTGGTACCCAGACAAATATACGTGCGAGCATGCTCATAGCAGCACTTTGCCCAGTAGCCCAAAGGTGGAAACGACTGAAGCATCCCTCAGCGCATGAATGGGCAAGCAAACTGGGATGTGTCCATACACTAGAACATTCCTCAGCCCTAACAAGCAAGGACCTGGCTGAGACTTGAAAACATTATACTCAGTGAAGGAAGCCAGACACAAAAGACCACAGGTTGTGTATTTCCACTTTTATGAAATACCTGAACTATTCAGGACAGGTAACTCCATAGAGCAGGAAAGCTGACTAGTGGTTGGCAGGGGCTGGGAGGCCTGGGGGATGGGGACTGCTTTATGGGTATGGGCATACCTTTCGAGGCGCTGAAAACGTCTGGGGACCAGACAGAGTTGTCCGACTGTGGAAATGCCCTAAATACCACTGAACTGCTCACTTTAAAATGGTTGCTTTTACGTTATGTGAATTTCACCTCTAAAATAAAAGAAAATAGTAAATTAAATTAAACCATATAAATTAAAGGAAACAAATACACAAGTTCACACTTGTAGAGGGCAGAGAATGAATTATGAGGTGGCAAGAGGCAGAGAGAACGTCCAGCTGGAAACCACTGCAAGAGTCAAGCCAGAAATGACGGATGCCCTAGTGAGTTAGTGCAGTCTGGCGGCTGTAACAAGATGCCCTACACCGGGCGCCTCATCGGCAGACATGCATTTCTCAGGGTTCCGGAGGCTGGAGGTCTGAGACACAGGTGCCAGCTTGGTCGGGCTCTGGTGAGGGCTCTGTTCCTGGCTTGTAGACAGTGGCCCTGTCACTGGGTCCTCAAACGTCTTCAAATGGCAGAGACAGAGAGGGAGGGAGAGAGTCTCCTGTCAGGGGCACTCATCCCATTCAGGAAGACTCCACCCTCCTGACCTAACCGCCTCCCCAGGGCCCCACCTACAGAGGCCATCAGGTAGGTGATCAGGACATCACCAAATGAACGGGGGAGGGGCACAGACACTCAGCCCACAGCACTTAGCAAAGGCAATAGCAGTGGGTCTGGAAACAGGCGGCTGGGTTCAGATCAGACGTTGAGACTGAATGGCCAGGGCTTGCGAAAAGGTGAGATGTGGGGGAGAAGAGAAAGAGGGCTACTCAGGCCAGTTCGAGGTGCCCCCGGGACGACTTCCAGGCCTTGGATTTAGCCTAGTTAACCTAGCGGCTGGTGGTTACACCACCTGTCTGTGAGTTCCAATTTGAACTTGCATCCATGCATGCATGCATGCACACACACACTCACAGGCACACTCATGCACATGTACACACATCCACACATGCAGACGTATGTGTGTCTCCACCTACACACACTTGCATGCACATACACTCATGCACACCACACATGCACACGCACCTACATGCACACACATGCATGCACAATCATACACCCCACACATACACACACACCTGCATACACACACCTGCACACACCCGCATGTGTGCATAGATTCACCAACATGCATGCCTGCCCCTGCACTCATCTCCATGCACACATACACACAGCATACACACGCACACATGCACTGGACCCAATATACACACCTGGACACACCCACACACACAAAAACCACTCTCGTAGTTTGCACTTCCCTAACCACCATCTCAAACGTTCTATAGTATTTTCTTCTTTACTAGGCTCATCGTCTCTCACCCCAAGAATGGGAGCTCCGTAAGACCAGGGACTTTTGTCTCTCTTGTTCACGGCTGTGCCCTCAAGCCTAGAACAGTACCTGGCACACAGAGATGATCTATAAATATTTGGTCACGGAGTGAATGAAGTGGCCACAGGGAAAAACTGGGGCCTCCCCCCTCCATCCCTACCTGAGTCACATCTTTAGATGCCCCTGGAAAGAGTGAGAGGCTGTATGAGTGAGAGTGAGATGGGGCCAGCCTGGGGGTGGGAGGACAGGAAGAAGAGGAGGGCCAGTGGGGAAAGGGGAGGGGCTGAGCCCCTGCTCTAAAGGCTGAACCCCGGGACCCACGGGTGCCTGTCTGCAGCGTGCGAAGCCCAGAAGCATTGGGCAATCGTGGTTTCCTCCCTGCCCTCAGGGACCCAGCCGTGCGAGCCCAGCCCCGAGGTGTCTCAGGACATGGAGGAGACAGTTGTGCGGCCCTCAGTGTTTGTGGTGGACGGACAGACAGACATCCCATTCACACGGCTGGGGCCCAGCCGCCGCCAAAGACAGCCCTGCAGTGCATCCCAGCTGGGCCTGGGCCTCCTGCTGCTGCTGCTGGCGTCTGGGCTGGCCGTCCAGGGCTGGTTCCTGCTGCAGCTGCACTGGCGTCTGGGGGAGATGGTCACACCCCTGCTGGTGAGTGGGGCTTCGGGGCTCGTGGAGGCGGGTCTCCTGTGTCACTGTGCGTGTGTCTGTGCACGTGTGTGCAAGACCATAGGCTAGCAGCTGCTCAGTGCAAGTCAATTCACTTCTCTGAACCTCAGTTTCCTCATCTGTGAAATGGGTGGGATAATAAGAGTGCCCACCTCACAGGGAACGAGATACGATATTGCGTGTGTGGTGCCCGGCAGTGGCTGCCCAGGGCAAGAATTCAACCAACCAGAACCGATATTTTTTTTAAACTGAGATATAAATGACATGTTAACATTCTGTCAGTTTCAGGTGTACAACATAGGGATTTGATACATTTATATTGCAATATGATTGCTCTTGTAGCATTAGCTAACCATGCTGTGGGGTCACATAACTACCATTTCTTCTAGTAGTGGTAACAAATAAAACCTAGTCTCATAGCACATTTCATGTTTATAATACAGTCTTGTTGTCTGCAACCCGCGGAACTGATGTTCTGACATTGGGAAGTATTGTCAGCCATACCCTGATCACCATTATTCGGGACTGTCACTAATTCACGTTGTCCAAGTCTGCGAGAATCTCTCTCTGCCTCTGTTTATGGTTGGCTGTGGATGTATCTGTTTGCCGCACCTGTGAGTCTCTGCATCCCACACCATGGCCGTGTGGTCTTGGCCCTTTGCGTTGTGTGTTTCCAAGGCATTTGTCCTTGTGACTGGATCTGACGGCCGCATGGGCATGTCTCCCGTGTGAACCCGTACTGCTGTCCTGTGTGCGTGTGCCCACATGTCCACATACTGGCCTGTCTACAGCCCATGTGCTGACATTGTGCACAGACCCACCCGGATCCATAAACCACACACCCATGTATCTGTGTCCACGTGTCACATAAGTGTCCAGGTCTGTGCCCTATGTCACATGCCCATATCCACTTGTTGCCACAGATGTCCACGTGTCCTGCCATCTCGATGTCTACATGTCTATAATATTACTTATTTAATTAACTCTCATATTGTGCTTACTATGCTCCAGGCACTGGAACATGCTTTTGTCCCTGTGAATTCACTGAATCTTAAATAGGCAGCATTTGTATGTCTATTTGCAGAGGGGGAATATGAGAGCCCGGGTGGTTACAAGGCTGCTGGGTGGGGCAGGAGCGTGCACATGGCCCTGGGCACTGGGGTGAGGACAGTGTCTGTGTGCCGCATCTGTGTGTGTCTCACAGCCATGAGTCTGAGGATGCCAATGTGTGGGCCACGCGGGTCCTCACCGTGGGTTTCTCTGCATTTTCAGGATGGAGAAGCAGAATCCTGGAAGCAGCTGACCCAAGGTGAGTCAGAGTCCTGGGTCCTGGGGAGGGCGGGAGTAGGATGGTTCCCACGTTGCCCCCGCCCCCTCAGCCGGTTGCCCAATGTGATTTACACAACTGGCCTGAGCTCCACAGGTGCCCCTCCCCCGGGCCTGAGAAGCAGAAGTCTGGGGCACTCCGGAAAGGGTGGGGTTGACACCAGGAGGTGGACCTGATGACCCTGGCTGGAGGCTGGCCCTCACCCCTCATCGCTTCTGCCCCTAACTGCTCACCATCTCTCTCCAGGACGAAGGTCCCTCCAGGCCAACCCAGCAGCACACCTCACAGGTGAGAGGGGCCCCGGGTCGTGACATGGGAGAGGGGCAGGGTGTCCTGGGGAGACCAGACAGACACCCAGCATGTCTGAGTATTCATTCAGTCACCCGTTCACTATTGATGCACAGACCTGGCCCGCTGCCTATGTCCATGCATTTCTCATATCATTGAATAAACCTTTACAAGGCGCTCACCGTGTGTCACGGGCTGTAATATGCTCTATACATATTAATTCATTAAATCTCAAGGAGGCGCTATTCATATGTCCATTTTAATGGAGAAAAACTGAAGAGCATGGAGATTACAAGTCTTCTGGCCCGGGGTGCGCTCTGTCTCTGTTCCTTGGTTATGCCACTCACAAGTTTTGATGCTTTTGGCTGGTCACTTGATGGCTCCATGCCTCAGTTTCCCCACCTGCAAGGGGAGGGCGTAAGAAGTAAGTGACTTGGCCTTTCGGTGCCTCAGTTCCCTCCCCTCAAAGTGAGAATAAAGTGAATTAACACATATAAAGTCCCCAACCTAAAACGGAGGGGAGTTGTCACCCTCGCCCATCCGCAGAGGGACACATGCTGACCAGACCCCTCTGTCTCTGCCCCCAGGTGCCAACTCCAGCCTGACGGGCAGCGGGGGCCCGCTGCTCTGGGAGACAAAGCTGGGCTTGGCCTTCTTGAGGGGCCTCAGCTACCGTGACGGCTCCCTGGTGATTGCCCGGGCTGGCTACTATTACATCTACTCCAAGGTGCAGCTGGGGGGCGTGGGCTGCCCGCAGGGGCTGACCAGCGGCCTGCCCATCACGCATGGCCTCTACAAACGCACACCGCGCTACCCCGAGGAGCTCGAGCTGCTGGTCAGTCGGCGGTCACCCTGCGGGCGAGCCACCGGCCCCCGCGTCTGGTGGGACAGCAGCTTCCTGGGAGGCGTGGTGCACCTGGACGCTGGCGAGGAGGTGGTCGTGCGTGTGCCGGATGAGCGCCTGGTCCGACTCCGTGACGGGACCCGCTCCTACTTTGGGGCCTTCATGGTGTGAGAAAGGAGCGACAGTGATGCCTCCCTCAGAGGGTGTCTTGGGAAGAGCTCAGCGGGCACCTCCAGGGGCCGACAACCCAGCCACCCCTGAAGGTTGGAGACCCAGCTGGCACCCCTGGAGCCCCAAAGGAAACTGCAGAGCCACTACGGGCAATACTGAAGACAAAGACCCAGAGACTTGAGGGTCTGTAGGCCCCCCAACCGGGGGAAAGCTGATCTGCCTGATATTCAGGAAGAAGGGGTGAGGGGTGGGTATTTATGTTTTCGATTCAGAGAAGAGTGGGACGTGGGGGTCCAGAGACTTTGGCCCAGGACGGGCAACCCCAGCCTTCCCCACTCTCATGAGTGTCGGTGGTTGGAGGAAGGGAGTCATCATCAAGACTGACCCATGTGGACAGCCCAGCCAGTCCCCCCCATGGCCGTAGCCACACACTCAAGATCTGCTCACAGGTCTGTGGCTGTACCTCCTCCTGGCTGTGTAAGTTCACCCTCAGAGACACGGGTGCGGGGATGTGCCGGTGACCGTTTGACCACCAGCTCTCCCAGGAGGGAGAGGCTCTGTAGTGTTTGTGATTTCCTTGGTGTAAAGGCTCCCGTCACGGCTGGTTTCTGGCTACCAACGTATCACCAGCTGGCTGGCTGGATCCCAGCACTGCTGGGTGTTCACATCCCACCAGGACACACGGCTGTGTTTCAGCACCCAGGTCAGGGTCTGGCATGTAGCAGGCACCTGGAAAATGTTTGCAGAGAGAAGAAAGGGAGGAAGGGAGGAGGGTAGGAAGGAAGGGAGGGAGGGAGGAGGGAAAAGAAGAAGGGAGGAGGGGAAGGAAGAAAGGAAAGAGGGAAGGAAAGGAAGATGGAGAGAGAATGTGGACATGCCTACGGCATCACAGAAAATCACAAGGTGCCCTTCAGATCTGCACTCGTACACACAAAGCATCAGATACTCGCACAGTCACACACAAGTCATAGGACCACAAACACACAGTCAGATTATGTGACGTATGACACATATATCCTCCACAAGTCATCATCACAGCCACAGTGACCCAAAGGGGCCATACGGTCACACCAAGTGTCACACATGGGATGCCATGCACATCACATCAGATGCTGCATCACGGTCCCAACCCGTCACACACACACCACATCACACACAGCCTGAGGTTCCTCCCAGCTAAGACCAATACATCCTGGGATGAGGACCACTGTCTGCAGCCCATGGGTCTTGGAAATAAATGGTAAATGTTGCAACTGGGTCTGTCTCTTCTCAGGGGAATGGTGGCTTGTAGAGGCAGAGGGGCGGTAGATGGGGTCACCTGTGGAGGTCACTTTACAGATAAGTAAACTGAACCCAGCTGGCCCAACTCCATGTAGGAAGCTCGGGGGGAAGGGTGGGAGAAATCAGAAGCCTCATGCCCAGATCTGCCTCCCCCTCAAATCTCCCGTTCCTGATGATGAAGCGAAGGCTACACCCTGCCAAGCACCCTGATTGCGGACATCGGGACAGAGTGGCAGTCTACCCAGCCAGCTGGAAGCTCGAACTAAGTGGGAACACGGGAAGAGCGAGGAGAGAGAGGGGCAGACAACAATATGCATACAAATCAGGCGGTCTGTAGAGATGAGCATGTACCCTGGTGTGGCTGGAGGGAGGTGTTGGTGCCCAGGACCGAAAGCTGAGGGCTCAGACCCCAGAGGTAGACGATTATTGTTGTTAGTGTTTATTTATTATTGTTTATAGTGCTGTCATCGTCGCCCTGAACGGGGAGGGAGGGAAACAGGCTTTGCAGTCAGATGGTCCTGGGTTCCAATTCCACTCTGCCACCTGTTCCTGTGTGACCTCAAGCAAGTCCCACCACCTCTCAGTGCCTAAGTTTCCTCATCTGTAAAGTGGGAGGTAACACCAGCTTTTGCCCGTGGGGCTGTTGTAAAGATTGCTTCAGATCAGACACAGAAAAGGCCATTATAGCATTTGTCAGGCACTTTCCCTATGTCAGGCATCTTGTGTGAGTCACATCCTTAGATGCCTTATATACATACCTGGGTGGGAGCTATTGCTGTCCCCATGTTCCAGACGTAGAGGCAGGAATGCTGGACTCCCCCTCCATTCCCACCAAGGGCACACAGCTTCATGCCTCTCTGCCCTTGAGGACTGGTGGGAGGTGGGGCAGCCCCTAATGCCCAGCCCCAGCCCCAGCCCCAGCCCCCGCTGGAGTTTCCTTTACTCTTATCACCGTTTTTTTCTGTTTCCGTGGCTTTGATGAGACCAAGGTGTGGGGACAATGTATTACAAAGCCACCAGCAGCCACCAACTTCCGCCTGGGGATGGAACCTGTCACTAAGTTTAGCCTCCAAAGATCATTCCTGGGAGGGGCCTCCGGCCCTGAGGTGGTACAGCGGAAGAAAAGAGGGTGGGTAAGAGGATGGGTAGGGTAGGAGGGAGATGGAAAGAGAGGGAGGGGAGGGGAGGGAAAGATGGAGGCAGGCAGGAGGGAGGAGGAGCAGAGAGCCCTGAAGGCAGGTGTCGAGGCTGGTGCACCAGGAGACCTAGACTTTCAGATAGCGCATGGGGTAGTGAGCCCCCAGTCCAGACCATTGACCTACTTTACAACTTCTGAGAAGTTTATCTATTTGATTTCCGCTTTCACCTCCCATGCTCTGGCATCTGTTCAGATATCACCTTCCCCCACAATCAGCTTTTCCTCCAGACCTGAAGTGTGTATTCCTACCCTCCCCCAGCCCCTGGAAAGGTCTCCTTCACCTCTTGCCAAGACCCAGAGGCAGTAGAAGTAAAAATAATGATGATAAATCATTTATTAACCTCATATTATAATGCTGTGTCCCTCCTGCTAAATAGCACTATGTTCAAATACTGGGATGCATTGTCTCAGAGAAACAGAATGGGTCTTTGAGGGAAGCCAGGCCTCCACTCTGCCATTTCCCAGCTGGGTGATCTCGGTGTCCATCCTTGGCCTCTCTGGGCCTCAGTTTCCTCATCTGTAAAAGAACACAAATAGTGGCCTCTACCCTACCGTGGTTATTGTGAGATGAAATGGCTTGAGTGTTTAAGTAGTTTCCCAGAGCTTGGCCCACAGTGAGCTCTTTAATCCACAGTAGATTTTTTTTTTTTTTTTTGTATAAGCATAGCTGTAATCATGTGTACATTTAAAGTTTGAATTCTTTTCAGTGATTATATGAAAGGTGACCTCACATCCACAGGCCACATCTAGTCACAGGGTGTGTTTTTAAAATGGAAATTAGTAGCCAGTACTTAAACATGACAAAATTTTGCATGTGGACAAATCTGAATTCCTGGATTTTCTTGGAAATTTGGAAGCTGTGAACAACAACCCAGGCTGGGCAGTAGCTGTCCCTGTTGGATACAGCTGGGGTCTCACCAGTCTCCACCACTCCTCATTGTCTCCCATACAGAGGCTGAATGTCAGTTGCCTTTCAGCAATGTGTTTATGTGGTTTTTCTCTTAAAGTAATAAGGATCCTCAGTCACACTTCTAATGTCCTCGTGGATGCCAGACACTGTGCTAAGTGCATTAATTTACAGTAACTCAATCCTCGCAATGACCGTGGGGTGGGCAGTGTTGTAATACCCACCTTAGGGGGAAATCTAAGCACAGGGAGATGAAGGTGGAAAAATAAATGACAGCCTGGGATGACCACAAGTTTCAAGAGGAGCGAGGGTTCATAGTGTTATTATTCATTTCCTGCTGCTGCTTCACATGGTACGATTGATGATCTTTTAGTTCTAGAAGTCAGAAGTCAGAAATGAGTCTTACGGCACTGAAACCAATGTGCCGGCATGGCTTCATGCCTTCTGGAGGGGAAGTGTGGCTCCAAATCTTTTTATCGGGGTCCTCCCAAACTGCAACACATACATAAGTCGCAATATGTATGCATAATATAAGCAATACATAAGCATACATAAGTCGCAATTTGCAAGGAGTGCAGATAACATAACTTCCTTTTTATTCCCAATGCGACTCGATTTGTGCAGAGAGCCCTTTGCACCAGGATGCTGAAAACTATTATCAGTCAATCGGGAACCACCATTCCCACATGCTCCTTTCCCAAGACTGCAAAAATTTCAGGGAGCTTAGCCAACGCCTCAGCATTAAGAGTGATGGAGGGATCCAGATGATTCTCGCCTGTCCACGCAGGTGCCCACTGTCAGCCTGCTTTTTACCCATCAGCCCTCCATTTTCATGCTTGTGACCTATCAAGACTGGAGCACTCTCTGCTGCTCCTGAGCCTTGCTCACAAGGCAGATTTTCAGCCAGGCTGAGGCACCGGAAACTCTTTGAGGCTGTCTGTGGCTTCAACTGCCCAGAGACACCGTCAAGTCATTTCCTTTTTGGGGACCTGCGACTTCTCTGGGCTCTGCAATGAAGGACTCGAGGCTCTTCTAGTTTGAGGTGCCCCTAGAATTTCTCTGGGGAGCTTTGTCCGCCTCTTTTCTTTGTTCCGAAAAGCTGAACACAGGAGCTTCCCCCCGTTATGGGTGCTGAATTGTGTCCCCCCAAATTCATATGTTGACCTCTAACGCTCAGTACTTCAGAATGTGACTGCTTTTGGAAATCAGGCCTTTAAAGAGAAAACTAAGGTAAAATAAGGGGTATTTTTTTAAAGTATACTATACACCCAACATGGGGCTCATGGGGCTTGAAGTCCCGACCCTGAGATCAAGAGTTGCATGCTCTACTGACTGAGCCAGTCAGGCACCCCTCCTATAAAATAAGGTTATTAGAGTAGGCACTAATCCCATATGACCTGGGTCCTTATAAGAAGAGGCGATTATGGGGCGCCTCGGTGGCGCAGTCGGTTAAGCGTCCGACTTCAGCCAGGTCCCGATCTCGCGGTCCGTGAGTTCGAGCCCCGCGTCGGGCTCTGGGCTGATGGCTCAGAGCCTGGAGCCTGTTTCCGATTCTGTGTCTCCCTCTCTCTCTGCCCCTCCCCCGTTCATGCTCTGTCTCTCTCTGTCCCAAAAATAAATAAACGTTGAAAAAAAAAAAAAAAAAGAAGAGGAGATTAGGACACAGACACACACAGAGGGATGACCACGTGAGGACACAGGGAGAAGGCAGCCATCTACAAGCCAAGGAGAGAAGCTGGAACCTGGAACCTGGAAGAACAGTCCTCTCTAATAAAGGGAGTCTAGAAAAACCCTACCTGTTGTGGATGGGAAGAAAAGTCACCCACAAGAAATCAAGACCTCAGACCTGCTCAACAGGTGAGTGAGTACGGAGTTTCTACTTAACAGAAAGTCTGTGGGGACAGAAACTTTTGTCTCTTGTGTTTTGTGTTTTCTTCTCCCTCTTATGGCCGGGACCCAGAACAGTGCCTAATACACAGTAAATTCTCAAACAATAATGGCTAAATAAATTAACTGTGACTTACCTTGATGAATAAATGTGACAGAAGTGAATTACCTGAGTTCTAGAATGTAGGCCTTAGAAGACTGCAGCTTCCACTTTTGCCTTCTCAGAGTCCTAAGTGCAAAGAAATATGGCTATCCAGTGAGTGAGGACGGGTGGACAGAGACGTCCTGGAGGGTGACAGACATGGGTGTGAAGCCGTAATAGTTTTACCAGCCCCAGATGAGCTGCCCCAGCTTTTGGAGCTGAAGCTAACTATCCCCCCACAAGCCCTGCAGGGCCATCTCATTGAATTGTAAGCAAATACAACAGTTGTTGGTTTAAACCACTAAGTTTTAGACTGGTTTGTTATGCATCAGTAGGTAACTGACAGAATTTGCAAGCTTTTTTTTTTTTTTTTTTGAGAGAGAGTGCACAAGTGAGCAAGGGGCAAGAGAGAGAGAGAGAGAGAGAGAGAGAGAAAGAATCCCACTAGGGGTAGAGAAAGAGAGAAGGAGAAGCAGGACTCACCAAAGCGGGGTACAAGCTCAGCGGGGCCCAAAGTCACCCGTTGTGGGACTTGAACTCACAAATCATGGTATCATGATTAACCGAAGTCAGATGCTTAATGACTGAGCCACCCAGGCACCCTGCAAGCTTGTTTCTATTATTGTACACATAGGCAGGCAGACAGACAGAGAGTTGGATAGATGGGTAGGGGAGGGATGAATGAATGGGTAGACGGGTTAAAGTATGGATGGGTGGGTGAGAAGATGTATGGGTCAATGGTTGGATAAATATGTGGATGGGCAGTTGATCAGTGGATGATCAATTGGATAGATGGATGGGTGTACAGATAAAACAGTAAATGGATGAATGATGAGTGGATGGATATACACACATATTCTAAATCAAACTTAAGCAGAGTAACAACCTATTTATTTTGGCACAAAGTAAAGAAATACTAAGTCATATAATGTAGGCGTGTATGTTAGGATGTACCCAAATTTTAAGTTACAATCTGTGAAACTAAGAAGAAGAAAAAAAAAAAAAAACAGGGCTAGTCTGTATTCCAAACTTCTATCCAACTTAGAAGAAGCAATAGGTTGTCATATAGTCATCATCCTGGTGACAAGAAAGTCATCTGGGAGCATTCTTCATTTTCCAAGAGGAAGCCAGGCAGATAAACCCTATCCAACCAAACGTATACCAGTATCACACTGCTTTCATGAATATAATGAATATAATGAACATAGGAAGTCCTGCTATTTGGGAGGTCTTTGCCTCCTTGGGAGGGCAAGGACCTTTTTATTCTTCATCTTCAGGATTATCTCGGTTATGTAGGCCTTTTATTCAGCTTGTCAAGTTCCATGAAAAACCCTGTTGAGATTTTTATTGGGACTGAATTGAATCTGTAGATCAAACTGCAAAGAATGGATATCTTCATAACACTGAGTCTTTCAATCCATGAACATGGTATAACTCTTTTTCCAAAATGGTCTTTTTAGTGTTTCTCAAGAATGTTTCATAATTTTCTCCATAAAGAATTTACATCATTTTTAGATTTCTTTCTAAGCGTGTTACATTTCTTGGTGCTATTGTAAGTGGCATGCCATTTGGAAATTATATTTTCCAACATCTGTTGCTGGTATATACAGTGAGATAGGTGTCAGTAGCTGTCACAACAACATTGAAAAACTGGACATCCTTGTCTTATTTCTGATCTTTAAGTGAATGTTTTTCATGTTTCGCCTTTAAGGATGAATCTGCTCTTAGGTTTTTCAGGTAGCCCCTATCAAATTAAGTAAATCCCCTTCTATTCTTAATTTTCTAAGAGGTTTTTCAAAAATCATACATAAATGTTGAATTTTATTAAATGTTTTCTCTGTATCACATAATTCTTCTCCTTTAAACTGACAGTGTGGTGAATTACATTCATCAGTATTCTAAACTTAATCTAACTTTTTTTCTTAAGTAAGCTCCGTGCCCAGTACGAAGCCCAAAATGGGGCTTGAACTCATGACCCTGAGAACGAGACTTGAGTCAGATTCTTAACCGACTGAGCCTCCCAGGTGCCCCATTAATCCAACTTTTTGTTCATGGAATAAATCCAACTTGATCAGGATATATTTTTTAATACATTACTAGATTTAATATATTTTAGATAGGATTTTTGCATCTGTGCTTAGGAGGACCATGGTGTGTGATTTTTCTGACTCATACTATTCTTCTCAGGTTTTGGTATTAAGGCAATGCTGACCTCATTTTAAAAAAAAAAAAAAAACGGGTGTGCTTTTGTTCTATATGCTGGAATTGAATTGCACATGGTTAGCATTGTGAGTCACACAGATATTCAGTAAAACTCGTAAAAATATCTGGATCTGGCATCTTATTTGTGGAAAGGTTTTGTGTGTGTGCGTGTGTGTGTGTGTGTGTGTGGAGGGAGGTTTTTAGTTTGTTATCCAGTTTCTCTAATGACTTTTAACTGTTTTAGATTTTGTATTTCTTCTTGACTTGGTTTTCTAAGCCACATTTTTCTAGAAATTTGTATATTTTATTTACATTTTCACAATTATGGGTGAATAGGTGTCATATTGGTGAATAGAATCATTGCCTTTTCAACCTCTGTAGCCTCTGTCATTATGTTCCCTTTTCTATCATAAATAATTCTGATTTGCACCTTTTCTTTTCTTGGTTTTTGCTTGACCAGTGTCACCAGAAGTTCATCTCTTCTTGTTTTCAAAAAACTAAATCTTGGTCTTTTTATTATGTTTGTTTTTTAAAGTTTCTACCCTTATTTTGGCTATTTCCTTCCTTATGCTTTCTATGGGTTTATTCTGTTCTTTTCTGACTCTCAATTCAATATCAAGCTCACTGGTTTTCATTTAAGGCTGCAGATTTTCACCTAAAATTTTCTTTTGGTTACATGTCGTAAGTTTGATACTTAACTATTTTCACCTAGATATGAAAACATTGCATTCCGTGTGTTCTGTTTTGTTAACGAACATTTTCTGCCTTTTGCCTCCTGCATAATTTTGGGGCCTCTCACGCCTGTTTATCACCTGTTGGTAACAATGAACAAAATGCCCACACTCATCCTTGAAAACTACAAGGCTTCTTAATGATTGGTTAAAAAAAAAAAAAAAGGAGGTGGAAAGAAGGGAGGGAAGGAGAAAGAGAGAGAGATTCTCTAAGTGTTTTAAAATTAGTTTTATTGTTAATTGTGGTAAAACATACACAACATAAAACTTACTATTTAAACCATTTTTAAGTGTATAGTTCACCAGCATTAGGACATTCATGTTGTCATGCAATCATCCCCCTCCAGAACTTTCTCACCCTCCCAAACTTGAGAATCTGTCCCTGTGAAACAGTAACTCCCCACCCAACCCCACCCTGGCAACTCCATTCTGTTTTCTGTCTCTATGAATCTGGCCACTCTAAATATTTCATTTGAGTGGGACCATAGAGTATTTGACCTTTCTGTGACTGGCTTATGTCACCGAGCATAACGTCCTAAAGGTCCATCCACGTTGTAGCAGGTGTTAGAATGTCCTTCCTTTTTAACGCTTAAAAATATTCCATTGTGTGACTGCACCATTTTACATTCCTACCAGCTCCCTAAGCATTTTTTACCGTGTATTTTGCAGTGGCTGGGTACATGTTCCATATATGTGACCATGAGATCAAGTTTGTTCATTGCATTATCCAAATCTATATTCTTATTTTTTGCCCGCTTGAGCTATCAATGGACAAGTGGGGTGTTTTTAAAATCTCCCGCTTCAGTGGTGTAATTATCTAACACAAGCTATTTTATTCTTCCTTTTTTTTTTTTTTTTTTTTCATTCCGGGTCTTCAATGTTTGCAGAGCACTTTACACTAACAGCACATCTCAATTCATACCGTCCACGTTTGAGTAGTTCTGTCAGTTTTTGCTTCATTTACTTCAAGACTGTTTTAAAGTGCATGCACATTAAAACTGTTATATTTCCATGGCAGAGATTTAGTTATATCTAGTAATGCTTTTTACATTAAACTCTGTGCTGTTACTAATAGGGCTAAACCAATTTTCTCTCTAGCTATTTACATCCTTTAACTAGAAACTTGTTATATCTTTTATGTTTAAATATAAACAACATGTTGCTGGATTTTAAGTTTTCTTATCCAGCCTGACAGTATTTGTCTTTTAATTTGAGTACTTAGATCAGTGCTGTCCAATGCAAACATAATGTGAGCCAGCTCTATAATTTTTCTCTAGCAGCCACAATTAAGAGTTTAAGAATGGTGAATTTTAATAATATATTTCACTTACCCACGCATCCAGGATGTTAATCATGTCAAAGTGTAATCAGCATAAAGTGATTCATAAGATACTTTACACTCTTATTTGATTCCAGGTCTCCAAATGCTGCTGCAGTGAATTTCCCACTGGCACCAGATGGATCTCAGCCCACACCTCCCACCTTTCAGGTGTTCCACAGCACTGGCCGGCTTGCGCCCACTGTCTCAGGTGGCAGAGATATAGAGTATCTGTGTTCATTCCAATTACTGATGGGTTTGGATTTATTTTGTGATTTCTGACCATCCCTCCTTTTCTATATTTCTTTTACTCTTCCTCCTTGAGTTATTTTGGATTTTTTTTTTCTCACTACAGCTTTTTCTTCTACTTAGTTCAGAAACAATGTATTCTGTTCTTATTCTTTTGGTCATTTCCTTAGACATCTTTACGTACAGATTTAATGTGTCAGACTCTAAGGCTTTTCGGGGTTTCATCTCCGGAGGCCTCCTACGGGCTGCCTGTATCCACTCTCGCCTCCTACAGGCCATTCTCTGCATGGCAGTCAAGTGAGATTTTTGGGTAAACTTTTTTTTTTTTTATGTGTAATGTTTACTTAAAATCACAGATGATCTCATGTAAAGACATCTATGTGACCACAAACATTTTTAGGATAAAAATATCTTTTTTCTATTCTTTCAGAAATGGAATTACTCACCAAAAGAAGAAAAACCAACCCAAGTATCATAAGAAGCAAAAAAAAAAAAAAAAAAAAAAAAACAACAACACAAAAGATTGCAAGTTCACTTTCTTTTTTAGTGGCTTAAAAAAAAACCCTACGTTTATTTTTTTCGCTGAGGTATGGTTTTCATACATATGCAAAATGCTATGTATATTTAGTATGTACATATTGATGAGTTTAAAGATAAGTAAACACCCATGAAACTATCACCACAAAGCTATAAGCTTAACCATCACTTCTAAAAGTTTCCTCTTTCCTTCTTTGTGTGTGTGTGTGTGTGATAAGAACATTTACTATAAGATCTGTCATCTTTCAAAAATTTTTAAGTAGACATTACAGTATTGTTAACTATATGCATTATGCTGTATAGTAAGTTCCTAGGACTTACTCATCCTCTATAACTAGAACTTCATACCCATTAAACACCAACTCCCCATTCCTCTCTCCAGCGCCTGGTGACATCATTCTACTTTCTATCTCTACACATTTGGCTACCAGATCCCTCATATAAGTGGAATTATCTTTGTTCTTTTGTGTCTGCCTAATTTCATGCAGTAAGTGAAAGAACTAACTTCTTTCTTAGGCCTGAAAAATATTGTCTTTTATCCATTCCATGGCTTGGGTTGTTTCCACAGCTTTTCTTCTGTAAATAATGCTTCAATGAACATGGAAGTGTAGGATCTCTTGGAGATCCCAATTTCAATTATTGAGGGTTTATACCCAGAAGTAGGATTACTGGGGGGTAAGGTAGTTCTATGTTCAATGTTTGAGAAACCTCCACACCAGTTTCCATGGCAGCAGCACCATTTTGCATTCCCACCACCAACAGTGCACAAGGGTCTCAACTTCTCCACATCCTCAACAGTGCCTGTTCCCATTTGTCTGGGATTTTGTGTTGGATGGATTGTAGCCATCCTGACACTAGGGGATGATATCTCACTGTGGCTTTGATCTGCATTTCGCTGATGATTAGTGACACTGAACACCTTTTCCTTGTGTCCCTTGGTTTTTTCTTTTTGATCCCTACTGGATGCTTACTAGTATTTTTATTAGAACTTTTGCATATAAGTTAATAAATGAAATTAGTGCATTCTTGCGCATTTTAGTGGCCATATGTGTACATTTATGCTGAGTGGGTATCTAGGAGTGGGTTTTCCTATGCTCCACTTTATTAAATAATGCCAGTTTTGCAAAGAAGGTGTCACTACATCATCTCCACCCACCAAGTGTGAGAGTTCCCATTGCTTTATAACACACCAACGCAGCGTTGCTGGCCTTCAGTTTTCACTGTTCTGTAATGGGATACACCTTTTGTTCTTTTGTTTTGTTTTGTTTTTTAGAGAGAGATTTTATTTTTAGGGAATCTCTACACCCAGCATGGGGCTTGAACTCACAACCTCAAGATCAAGAGTCACATGTTCCACTGTTGGAGCCAGCTAGGTGCCCCCAACCCCTTGTAGTTTTAAATTGCATTTTCCTGATGGTTAATATGGTTCAGCACTGCTTCCTCGTCATTGTCCATTTACATATTGTTTTATGTGAAGTATTGGGTCACATCTTTTGGCCCTTTTTTAATTGGGCTGCCTTTTTCTTTTTGATTTATAGGAATTCTTTATGTAATCTGGAAGCAAGCCCTTTGTCAATTATATTTTTGCAAATATTCTCTCTCTTGCTCTGTGGATCAACTTTTCATTCTCTGAACCGGTATCTTTTGAAAAACAGAAGATCTTACTTTTAATATACTCTAAGAATAATTTAATTTAATTAATTTACTTTAATATACTCTAAGAATAACTTAATTTAATAATAAATTTAATATCTTCCTTTACATTTATAGTGTTTTTGTGCTCTGTTTTTAAAAATCTTTGCTTACCTTAACATAAATATTGTCCTACAAGAATATAAATATTCTCTTTCTATAAGTGTTATTGTTTTACCTTCACTTTTATATTTATAATCTACCTGGATTATAGTTCATCCTAGCACTAATACCTAAATTGTCTAAATTACTGTAGCCTTATGATAGGTCTTACTATCTGGAAGGGTAACTCTCCATTTTGTTTCTTTTCTTGAAGATCATCAAGCCTATTTTTTTTTAATGTGTATTTATTTTTGAGAGACAAAAAGAGACAGAGCGTGAGCAGGGGAGGGGCAGACAGAGAGGGAGACACAGAATCCAAAGCAGGCTCAGAGCTGTCAGCACAGAGCCCAAACTCAGGAACCCGTGAGATCATGACCTGAGCCCAAGTCACACGCTGCTTAACCAGCTAAGCCACCTAGGAACCCCATCCAGGCTATCTTGGGTCATTTGCATGTCTTTGTATTGTTTGAATCGGTATCACCCACCCACCCACGCACTCACACATACACTCACACATTCATTCCCTGATGAGATTGCACTGAATGTATAGATCAATAGATATTGGTGTAGAATTAATGTTTTCACAATATTAAATTTTCCAATCCATGATCATAGTATATCCTTCTTTTTATTTAGATTTTACTTAATTTCCTCAATGACGTCTTACAGTTTTGTGTGTAGAATTCCTTCACTACTTTCCTTAGATTTAGTCACAAGTATTTGATGTTTTTTGATGTTCTTGTAAATGGCATAATTTTCAAATGTCTGTTTTTAGAGATGTCGGTACACGGAAATGCCACTGATTTTGTATTTTTATTTTATATCCAGTGATCTTGTTAAATTCCTTTATTAAGTCTATATATAGGCTCTTTTAGTTTTCTACCTGCACAATAATGTAATCTAAGTAATGACTTTTATTTCTTCTTTTCCAATCCTTTTGTTTCTTTCTTTTATTTTATTGTACTGTCTAGGACCTCAGTGCAATATTAGTAAGAAGTGGTGATGGCAATTCCGATTTCATTTGCCCACCTTCAAGTATCTTGTTTTAGATATTTTATTGATATTCTTTAGCATATTAAGAATACTCTATTTCTAGGGGTGCCTGGGTGGCTCAGTTGGTTAAGCATCTGACTTCACCTCAGGGCATGATCTCACAGTTCGTGACTTTGAACCCCACATCAGATCCAAGCCTGCTTGGGGTTCTCTCTCTTCCACTCTTTCTCTGCCCCTCCCCCACTCGTGCTTTCTCTCTCAAAATAAATAAATAAACTTTAGAAAAAGAATACTCTATTTCTAGATCACTTCAAGTTTTTATCATTAAAAAATGTTGAATTTATTAAATGCTTCCTCTGTATCTTTTGAGATTTTTTCCCTTTATTATGTTCATGTAATGAATTATAATAATTTATTTTTAATGTTAAACCAAATTCTCATTTAAAAGGCAAATGCGGGGCGCCTGGGTGGCGCAGTCAGTTAAGCGGCCGACTTCAGCCAGGTCACGATCTCGCGGTCCGTGAGTTCGAGCCCCGCGTCAGGCTCTGGGCTGATGGCTCAGAGCCTGGAGCCTGTTTCCGATTCTGTGTCTCCCTCTCTCTCTGCCCCTCCCCCGTTCATACTCTGTCTCTCTCTGTCCCAAAAATAAATAAACGTTGAAAAAAAAATTAAAATAAAAAAAATAATAAAAGGCAAATGCACAAAACAATAATCATATGTTAAAGAGAACACAACAAATAAAAATGCAATCTGTGACAATAACAATATAAAGAGGGAGAGACAGAGATGTGTAGTATAGTTATTTGTATACTATTGAAAATAAGTCGGTATTATTAAAACTAGGTTACTATGAGGTTAAAATGTTCATTGTAATCCCCAAGATAATCACTAAGAGAATAAAATTTTTGAGACAAGAAACAAAAAGAAAGAAAGAAAGATAGGAAAAATAAGGGAAATCGAATTGGTACACTACAAAAAATTAACTAAAACTCAAAAAAGCCAGTAATGGAGGAAATGAGGAAAAATATATATAAGACATACAGAAAATAGACAAACTGCAGAAGGAAATCCTTCCTTATCAGTAAATGCTTTAAATGTAAATGGGTTACACTTTCCTATTAAAAGGCAGGGATTGGCACCTTCGCAAAAAGAAGAAAACAACAACAACCGCAGTCCATCTGTCAACAAGAGACTCACTTTAGATGCAAAGACACACAAAGGTTTAAAGTAAAAGGATGGGAAAAGATATTTCATCCAAATTGTTCTGAAGGAGAGCTGGGGAAGCTTATATTATTGTCAAACAAAATAGACTTTAAATCAAAGAGATCACAACACACAAAGGACATTTTATATTGGTGAAGGTTCAAAACAGCAAAACAATATAAAAATAATTTAAAAAGGAGATCCAAAATATATGAAGCAAATTTTGAAAGAATTGAAGCAAGACTAGACAGTATGACAATGATAGTTGGAGACTTCAACACACCACTCTCAATATTACTACAACACATAGATAGAAAATCAATAAGGAAATAGAAGACTTAATGCTATAAACCAGTTAGACCTCACACATATACAGAGCACTAGGCCTAATACACCAACAGAATACACATCCTTCTCAAGTGCACATGGAACATTATTCAGGATAGACCATAAGTTATACCACAAAACAAGTCTTTTTTTTTTTTTTAATTTTTTTTTCAACGTTTATTTATTTTTGGGACAGAGAGAGACAGAGCATGAACGGGAGAGGGGCAGAGAGAGAGGGAGACACAGAATCAGAAACAGGCTCCAGGCTCTGAGCCATCAGCCCAGAGCCCGACGCGGGGCTCGAACCCACGGACCGCGAGATCGTGACCTGGCTGAAGTCGGACGCTTAACCGACTGCGCCACCCAGGCGCCCCCACAAAACAAGTCTTAATAAAATTTAGAGGGCTGAAACCATGTAGAATATTTTTTTGCATCACAATAGAATGAAACTAGAATTGAATAGCAGAAGAAAAAATGGAAATTTCATAAATATGTAGAAATTAAGGAACACAATTTTAAACAGCCAACGTGTCAAGGAATAAATAATAAGAGAAGTTAGAAAATATCTTAAAATAAATGAAAATTAAAATACAACATACCAAAATATATAGGATTTAGCAAAAACAGTATTAAGAAGAAAATTTATAGATGTAAATGTGTGCATTAAAAGAAAAGATCTCAAGTCAATAACTTCAATGCACACCTTAAGAAATTAGAAAAAGAAAGGCAAATTTCAACCAGAGCTAGAAGAAAGGAAGAAATAAAAGTTAAGGAAGAAAGGAAAAAATAAAGGTTAGAGCAGACATAAGTAAAATAGAGAATAGAAAAACAACAGAGAGAATCAATAAAATCAAAACTTGATTCTTTTAAAAGGTCAGCAAAATTGACAAACATTTAGCTAGATTCATGGGGGAGAGAGAGGAGAAAGACTCAAATTACCAAAATCAGAAATGAATGTGGGGTCATTACTACTGATTTCACAAAAATAAAAGGAATTCTACCAAACATTTAATGAAGAATAAACACCAATGTCTCTCAAATTCTTCCAAAATAAAAATTGAAAAGGAGAGAACACTTCCCAATTCTGAGAACAGCTTTACCTTGCATCCAAAACCAAACAATGACATCACAAGAAGGAAAAACTATAAACCAGTAACCCTTATGAATATAGATATAAAAACCCACCACAAAACACTAGCAAACCAAAGCCAGCAGCATATTAAAGGGATTATACACCCACGAACATGTGGGATTTATTTCCAGAATGCAAGAACGGTTCAACACAGAAACATCAATCTGTGTAAGATACCAAATTGATAAAATGAAGAGGGAAAAACATATTGTCATCTCAAGTCATGCCAAAAAAAAAAAAAAAAAAAAGCTTTTGACAAAATCCAGCACCCTTTTATGACCAAAACACTCAATAAACAAGGAATACAAGGGAACTTCCTTAACATAATAAAGGTTATCTATGAAAAACCCACAGCAAATACCATCCTCAATAATGAAAGATCAAGAATAAGACAAGGATGTCTACTTTTGCCAATTCTACTCAACATGGTACTGGAAGTTCTAGCCAGAGCAATTAGGCAAGAAAAAAGACCACAGACTCCAAACTCTGAAACTGGAATGTGTCATCTGTAAGAGCCACAGTGCATTGCAGGAAGAAAAGAGAAGGCTACCCTCCCACCAGGAATCCGAGAACCTCACACATGAGTTTTTTAACCAAAAGTAGAGGCTGTTTATTCCCAGGGACTCAATATTCCCCCTCAACATTTTTTTTCGGATTTACTTTGGGACCCACAGGGATAGGTGAGCCTTATACTCACAAGTCAACCTCCAAGCCTAATACATTTGACAAAGATGGAAGCATACATGTTTTGGGAGAGGGAGAGTTTCAGCATTCATTCAGAAAAACAAAGGGGTTTGTAATACCAAAGACCCAAAAACAGGTCGTGAAGTTTATCAAAGGAGAAAAATATTAATGATCCCTTCGTTACCTGAAATCTTTAAGTTTGAGACATGTAACATGAAATTTTGCTGGTTATGGAGAAACTAATTATGTCATTGAATCCTGCCCCCTGGAGATGGAAATTCACATGTTTTTGTTTTGTTTTGTTTTGTTTTGTTTTTTGTTTTTTTTGTTTTTTTAGGAAATTCACATGTTTATAGCTGCTACCAGTTGTGCTATAAATATGCCTTTTCCACCGTTGTTCATTGTACTGTTTCCTAGGACCACCATAACAAGGGACCACAAACTCATTGGCTTAAAACAACAGAGATATATTCTCTCACAGTTGTAGAGTCCAGAAATCCAATACCTAAGTCTCAGCAGGGCCATGATCCCTGTGAAGACTGTAGGGGAAGATCTTTCCTAGTTTCTTCCAGCTTCTTGTGGCCATCCTTGGTTTTCTTTGACTTATAGATGCCTCACTTCAATCTCTGGCTTTCTTCATATGTGTGTATGTCTATGTTTTGGGAAAACTCAGTTTTCCTCCTATGTTTCTCCTTAATTCTCACTCTGCTACCCCACTCATGGCACTTCTGAAGCAATTCTCAGATACCAGCTGGGTGTCCTGCAATTCCAGTAAATTCTGACACTATCTACCTGAAGATAGCATCTTGCAAGATTCTCCCCAACTTCAGATGCCAATCTGACCTACTGGCTACAGATCAGAGGTTCCAGTGACCACCCCCCCACCCTGCACTTTGAGTTCCATTAAAATTTGCTAGAGCAGCTCACACATAACTCAGAGAAATATTTTACTTATTAGGCTACTGCTTTATTATAAAAGAATTAACTCAGGAACAGCCACAGACGGAAGACATGCCCGGGACAAAGTGGGAGGAAGGGGGGTGGGGCTTCTATGACCTATCTTAGGGCACCACACTCCCTAGTCCTTAGACAATCCATTGGAAAACGAGCAAAAGACCGGAAAAGACATTTCACTGAAAATGATATCTAAATGGCCTGTAAACACCTGAAAAAGGGGCGTCCAGCTTCACTGAGCATCAGGAAAATACAATTTAAAACCAAAATTAGGGGTGCCTGGGTGGCCCAGGGCAGGTCATGATCTCTCAGTCCGTGAGTTCAAGCCCCGCATCAGGCTCTGTGCTGACAGCTCAGAGCCTGGAGCCTGCTTCGAATTCTGTGTCTCCCTCTCTCTCTGCTCCTCCCCTGCTCATGCTCTGTCTCTTGCTCTCCCTCAAAAATAAATAAAAAACATTTTTTAAAATTCTTCTTTAAATTTTAAAAAACACACAAGAAGATGGCACTATTCATCTTATTACTGGAAATGTGTGCCCTTTAACAATGTCTTACCATATCCGCCACCCCACCTCTGGCAACCCCCATTCTAATCTCTGTTTCTATAAGTTTGACTATTTTAGGTACCACATATAGGTGGAATCGTGAAGTATTTCTGTTTCTCTGTCTGACTTGTTTCACTTATCATAATGACTTCGTGGATTATCCATGTGGTCACAAATGGCAGAATGACTTCTTTTTAATGACTGAATAATAATTCCATAATATTTATATAATACACCTTCTTTATCCACTCATCTGCAGATGAAACTTGGGTTGTTTCCATGTCTTGGCTATCATGAATATTGCTGCCATAAAAACTTTTTAATGGCAAAATTTTCCATCTCTATCCTTAGCAGGAGCACACTGGCACATTCAAGCTATGCTAAGATTTGACCCTAGTGTTGACTCAGTGGCCAGGAGAGAAGGTGGGTTTTTGCAGGGGGTGGGGGGGGTGGGGGGATGGGGGGGCATATTAAAGAGGGTGTCCTGCAAGACACCAGCCTCTTTAAGACTTTTGCATAATCTTCCAACAACAAGGATGGGGCCACTCTTGTGGGTCCAGAGGCTCAGGGGAATGTGGAGTTTGATTTGCAACTGCACCTGCCCAGGGACTTGAGAGTCTCAGTGTCCTACTCATTCCCCATCAGGACCCTGACTTTGTTTGATACCGGAAACGTGCTTCAATACCAACAACAACCTTCGCTGAAATTCTGCAACCCTTACCATTATGTTGTGAGTTTCCTGCCCAACTCTGCCTGCCCTTGGCTGCAGGTGATGACCTTTCCAAATGCTGCCAAGGAGGCCCCCAGACTCTCGCCCTGCACCATGAATTGGTCACGAATATATCTGAGTCTCCTCTTGTCTCTCTTCAAAGCATTAGTGTTACTTAGCAGTAGCCATCCAATTCCAGTCTTTTTAGTTAGTTTTCCCCCTAACTCTCAAACACCAGAGATGTGGCACGAACATCTCCTTCCTCCTGTATTACATCTCAGTTTGTCACTAGTGAAAGTGTCAACACACTGCCTGAGGCTGGGAGTCGGGAGGAGGTCAACAGTCCCCCTATCGCCAGTGATGGAGTTGGGTACCCTGTTCCAAAATCGCTTTTAGAGTCCTCCTTCAAGATAACTTTTGGCATCCAATGTTTTTGTTTGGGCTCCCTAAAACCATATCCTGAGATGAGAATTTCTGTGCATATGGTTTACCGAGGGAGGTCTCTCAGGAAAAACCTGTAGTAGAGTGAAGGAACCAGAACAGGACAGGAGGAGAAGCTGGCCATAGAGATGTGATTGCAAGAGAAGAGAATCTGCCTCAGCCCGACCTCATAGGGAGCTCTGAAGCATGGCAAGCACCACAAAGACTTTCCCACCCAGAGACACAGGAGGTGTGGGCTCTTATATCCCTAAATCATTCGGTCTTTGGCCAAGGTCTACCTGCAGGGTGGGGTGAAAACAACTTTCATAGCATCCTTAAGCAAAGCAACATCTGTCAGAAGATCAGTCTGTTGGAGAAAAAAAACAACAACAACGGTGTCATTAGCAGCCAACACGCATAGCAGCTGGAGATGGGGTGCCATGGCCTAGCAAAGGGCATGTGGGTAGGGCACCCACAGCACTTGATGCTTTTTGTCTAAAACCCACTGGAACATAAATTCTATACAGCAGAAACTTTGTTTTCTTCACCATTGTATCCCCTGTGCCTGTAACAGTGCCTGGCACAGAGTAGGTACTTATTAAATAGCTATTGACTGAATGTTTCCTAAGACAAGATCCACGAGGCATGCCCTGACTCAGAGGGACTCTTCCTTGCTTTCTATTACTTGGCCCCAAGAAGAGGTAAACAAATTAACGATTAAATAAAAAATGCTTAGTGACACTAAAAACATGAACCATGAAAGAGACCCAGTGGAACTTACAAAAATTAAAAATATTTGCCCTTTAAGTACACAATTAAGAAAATGGGGGATGGGGGGAACCACCACAGAGAGGAAGAAAATATTTACATGTTTTGTGCCATGCATCTGGAAAGGAATGTGTACCCACCATATATCAAGAATTGTTACAACTCAATAATTAGAAGACAAAACCTCAGCACCCCCCAAAAAAAAATTGTCAAAAATTTGGACAGCTGGGGGCACCTGGGTGGCTCAGTTGGTTGAGCGTCTGACTTCAGCTGAGGTCATGATTTCATAGCTTGTGGGTTCGAGCCCCACATCATGCTCTGTGCTGATGGCTCAGAGCCTGGAGCCTGCTTCCGATTCTGTGTCTCCCTCTCTCTCTGCCCTTCCCCCACTCACGCTCTGTCTCTCTCTGTCTCAAAAATAAATAAATATTAAAAAAGTTTTTTTTTAATTTGGACAGCTGTGTCTTAAAGAAGATATACTACAGATGGCAAGTGGACATATGCAAAGATGCTCAATATCACCAGACATCAAGGAAGTGCAAACTTAAATGATACAAATTGCCATTAGAATGGCTAAAACATGACCAACCAGACCAAGTATTGTTGAGAATATGGTACAACTGGAACTCAACATGAGATGGTCACTTAGGAAAACACTTGGCAATTCCATACAAAGTTGAACATACTCCTACCATATCACCTGCAGTCCCACTCCTAGGAATTTACCCAAGAGAAATGATTTCATGCCCACATAAAGACCCACACACAATGCTCACAGCATCGTTATCCATAATAGCCCCACCCCAAACTGAAAACAACACAAATGCCCATCAGCTGATGAACGCACAAGTAAATGCAATACCGCTCAGCCATAAAAAGGCACAGAATATTGATACACATAACATTGTGGATGAATCAAAAACACTATGCTAAGAGAAATACATCAGGCACAAAAGAGTACAGACTGCAGGATTCCATTTATATGAAACTTTAGAAAAGGCAAAGTCAGAGTGGCAGGAAGTAGATGGGTGGTTGTCTAGGGATGGATTGGGAAAAGCAAATACAGAAGGGTCATGGGGTAACTTTCTAGGGCAGCAGAAGTGTCCTAGATCTTGATCGTGGTATTGTTCTATGACTTTATGTATTTGATAAAACTCGTCACACTATACGCTTAGAATGGGTGAATTCAATTGTATATAAATTATGCCTCCGGGGCGCCTGGGTGGCGCAGTCGGTTAAGCGGCCGACTTCAGCCAGGTCACGATCTCGCGGTCCGGGAGTTCGAGCCCCGCGTCGGGCTCTGGGCTGATGGCTCAGAGCCTGGAGCCTGTTTCCGATTCTGTGTCTCCCTCTCTCTCTGCCCCTCCCCCGTTCATGCTCTGTCTCTCTCTGTCCCAAAAATAAATAAACGTTGAAAAAAAAAATTAAAAAAAAAAAAATCACATCGTACAATCTAAACACATACAATACATAGTTGTCAATCATATCTCAATAAATCTGGGGGGGGGAAATGTTTAAAAACCACATTCGTTTGTTGTTGAGGTTTGAGCTTTGGCTTTCTGGTAGAACTGCCTGCAGAAATGTGCCCCAGCCATTCCGCCCCCGCCCCCCATCTCTGTATCTCTGTATATATGTGTCACTTCTCCCATCAAGTCATACAGTCTACTTCCCATTTCCTTGAGTCTGCGTTGATCTGATTTACTTTCACCAAAAGAATACAGTGGAAGGGACACAGTGCCACTTCCTGGTTGAGGTCCTGTACAGCAGCTTCTAGAATCCAGCCACGGTGGAAAGGAGCTTGGGATGAATTTGGAGGATCGCTTGACCCTTAGCATTCGAGTCCACAAGCACACTCCTTAGTATTTCCCCTGAGGAGTTGAAGAACTTACATCCACCCAGAAACCTGCACACAGTTTTATTCATAATTGCCAAAACTTGGAAGCAGGTGTATAGGAGGTGAATGGAGAAAGAAACGGTGGGACATCCAATGTCACATTATTCAGCGCTGAAATCAAAGGAGCTCTCAACCACGAAAAGACACGGAGGAAATGTAAATGCGTGTTACTGAGCGAAAGAAGCCGGTCTGAAAAGGCTACACACTGTATGATTCCAATTCTGTGACATTCCGGAAAAGGCAAGGCTCAGGAGGAAAGTGATCTTAAGTCCCAGCATCCAAATTGTTCCCCCGCCCCCTTCCCAGGGGCCTCTGGCCCTTTCCCTCCCCAGCTTAGTCAGAAGAGAAGTAGTGAGGGGAGGTGGAGAGCTAACTGGCAAGGGGAGGGAGCCAGCCACTTGCTTGAAGGGAGAGAAGCTCTGGTTTCAGAACTTCCTCAAACATCCCACACCACTCAGCAGAACTACACCGTCCGGAGAGCATTCGATCGATGGAGCCTCCCTAATGTCCCAGCCAGTAATTCAGAGCAGCAGGGGGGAAAAACCCCGGGGCTTGTAAATGCAAATGTGTGATCGAACTCGGGCACACCCTCCCCCAACCTCTTTGCTTGGCGAACGGCTGCCCGCGTCCCTCTCTATCCCTGCGGCTGGAAGATGGAAGTCAAGTCTAGACACGCGTGAATGTTCAGAAAGGCGACCCCTGCTTCTCACAGGCATAAGCCCTCGATAACGAATGCATCGTAGGGTTGCTGGTGTTTTCCTTTTTGTTACTACAAACCGCACCACCATCGAATTTATGCGTGATCATCTGAGTCTGTGATGTGTGAGAGTGTGCTTATGAAAGAAAATCCTTGAGGGGCACCTGGGTGGCTCAGTGGGTTAAGTGTCTGACTTCGGCTCAGGTCATGATCTCACGGTCTGTGAGTTCGAGCCCCGCGTCAGGCTCTGTGCTGACAGCTCAGAGCCTGGAGCCTGCTTCGGATTTTGTGTCTCCCTCTCTCTCTCTCTGCCCTCCCCTGCTCACTTTCTGTCTCTCTGTCTCTCTTTCAAAAAAAAAAAAAAAAAAAAAATTAAAATAATAATAATAATATTAAGGGAAGAAAATCCTTGAAGTAAAACCAATGGCAGAATGGGAAGGTGCATTCTGGTGTCTTGACTGATTTTGCTAAACCCCGTCCTTGCAAAAGGTTGGATCCATTTCGGATCCCAGGGGTGAGGATGCCTCCCAGCCACGCAGTCTGGCAAAGCGGCAAATCATCCAGTGCTTTGATCTTTTACCAAATCACAGATGAAAACGAAAAAGTGTGCCCCACGGGCTTTTAACTTCCAAATTCTTTTGTTATGAAAAGCGAGCGTATCATTCGATGTTGTTTCATGTGTACAGGCATTTCTTTTACGAGCTGGCTGCTTCTTCTGTTTCATGTTTCTAGAGAATATTAGTCATTTCTTGAAGACATCGCTTGTAAGATATTTATACCTTAAAGGAAATCGATCGCCATCAATGTCTTACCAACCTTTCCTTGTGTTTTCTCTTGCTCCTTGATTTACGTGTGTGTATGCCTTTCAACTTGGAATTTTTAATGGAGGAATTTATTCACTTATACGTGAAACAGAGCATCATTCTCTTTTATTCCTTCTTAGTTGCTTTTTTAACATGCTTAACAAACCACTGCCCCGGGATGAATTTTTACGAATTTACCACATTCGGCATTTTCATGTTTCTTTTTTGCCTTTTTACGCTTAAATCTTTGATCCAGCTGGAACTTACTTCAGGTTACCCATCTTTTAAGCGTTTCTGTCAATCAGCGATGGTTGTAATTTGCACTTCATTGTTGAGAGAAGTTAATGCCCTTTCTCTGGGTTTTTGCGTCACTTGAATTCCTTTCTTTGCGAATCATTCGTTTGCGTCCTCAACTGTTCTTCTGAGGCGTGTTTCGAGGGAGAAAATAACCGAGTCGGAGTGGGCCTTTACTGAGCGCTTGCCATGTGCTTATACGACGCTACGGCCTTGCACACATCTTTCTTCTGAACCTCATCATGGTCCACTTATGGTCGGGGACGTTGGCCCTTAAAAGACGATGAGGGCACGAGTTTCCCAAACTTCAAAGCTAAAATGTGACATTCTGAAGACTGGAATCCAGGTGTGTTGGGGGACTGCAGACTCCTCGTACTTGACTACACCCTCCGCGGCATTTTTGCCGTGGCTAGATGGAGGCGGGGAAGGGACACTAGTGGGACCGCAGGAAACCATCAAAAGTCCGTTGTGGGGAACATGATGTAATGGGAACTGGAAGGTTCTGGAGATGGGGTTAGTGGGTAAAGCTAGACTTTAGAACCCAGCAGGGGTGTCATAGACTAAGAAAGAAGGTTGGAAAAAATTCTTAGGATCATGCCCCTATCCTCAGGAAAGCTTGAGTTGGGGGCCCCCATGGGGAGGCTGCCAGCTGAATCCCCAGACATAATCCTAGAGAAGGACATTGTTTTAGTAGTTGGGGTCCCCAGTCACCTGCATCCCGGGGATTCTGGACATGTTTGACTCCTTTCTCTCTCTCTCTCTCTCACCTGCCTCCCCGCACCCCCTGCCCCCATCAGCCGATGTGGTTGCCTCAAGCTCTGACTTCTGTCCTGTATCCATCGTCCAGACCGGGCCTCCATGACTCCTCACTCTGGGATGAAATTTTCCAATTCTGGGGTCTACAGGTAAAGCTTCTGAGAACACAGCCCCAGGCGCTTGTCAACTGCCGCTGCAGCAGCTTTCCTGCCCCGGGGGCCGGCGAGGGGTTACACTCACTGCTACTGACTGCTGTTGGCACAACCCTATGAGCCCAGGTGATCTCTCAACATCTTGCACTTGTGCCGCTATCATTGGATTCTTTCTTTTTAATGCTTTTATTTTGTCGTTGTTGTTGTTTGTTTTTGAGAGAGAGCGCGCAAGCAGGGGAAGGAGCAGAGGATTCGAAGTGGGCTCAGCGCTGACAGCAGCGAGCCCCAAGCGGAGCTCCCACTCCCCAACCGTGAGCTCACCACCTGAGCTGAAGTCGGATGCTCAACCGGCTGAGCCACCCAGGGGCCCCCACGGTTACTGGATTCTTGTGGCTGCCACAACAAAGTGCCACAAACGGGGCAGCTTAAAACGAAAGGTATTTATCCTGTCACAGTTTGAGAGGCCAGGCGTCCGCAGACCTCACTCCCTCTGAAGGCTTCAGGAAGAATCCTTCCTTGACTCTTCCCGGTGTCTGGTGTTTCGGGGCAATCCTTGGGGTTCCCTGGCTTGTAGATGAACCGGTCCCTCTGACGTCCACCTCCACCGTCACATGGCCATCATCCTTCTGTGTCCCTGTGCGTGCCCTCTCCTTTCTTTACAAGCTTGCCGTTCTTTGGATTTAGGGCCCGCTCTAATCCACTATGACCTCATCTAATCATAACCGCGAGGATCCTGTTCCCAAGTGAGGTCACATACCACCTGAGGTTCTAGGTGGACATGAATTTCGTGGGGGGGGGCACTATTCAGCCCACTGCAGACCAAGCAGAGGCCATCTCTGAGAGGACGAGAGGGCTGAAAGGTGATGTGGGGTGTTTAGCTGAGCAGGCCACCCAAGCTGTCCTAAATTCATCTGCGTCTACTCTCTTCCTGGTGGGTAGGTCAGTCACGTGGCCCCATCGCGTGCAGGGAGACTGGGAAAATGGAAAGAAGCCCCTGGATATGTGGGGAGCCTCCCTGACCTCTCTGGCTGCTGGCTGTACCCCTGGTTTCCCCCTACACGCGCGCACACGCGCACACACACACACATACACCCGCTCCCGCACAGCATCTGGTCCACAGGGGATGCTCAATGAAGGTTTGTTGAATGAATGAATGAATGAATGAATGACTGTGAGGAAGGTGAGGACAAGGGGCCACATCAGAAGACTGAGGGGCTCCGTGGGGCGGTCGGATTCCTGGCATACCCCTCTGCGAGCTGGGGGTGGGCAAACGCTGGAGGGGATTTCCCTGCTCGCCGAACAGCTCAAATCCCTCCCCTTTGCCGGACATCCCCAGAGTGGGGTGGGGCGGGTCTCTGGCAGGTTCGGGCAGGCCGAGGCCCCCGAGCCGTGAGAGCGCTGAGGTTTCCGTGCTCCCGGCTCCCTGGCTCGCCCCGCGCCCCGCCAGCACGGGCCCCATGCAGCGCTGTCTGAGAATCATGGTGCCGGAGGAGGGGAGCTCCGGCTGCCCGGTGCCCCGCCTGTCCTGGATGTCGGTGCTGCGCTCTGCCGCGATCCTGTCTCTTACCGGCATAATGGCATACTGCTTCCTGCGCGTCCAGCAAGGGCAGCTCGAGCCGCCTAAGGTGCGTAGAGAAGGGGGGAGGAGGAAGATGCAAACCTCCCACCTGCTCGGCGGAGCCTGGGGACCTCTGGGTGGGGCCGGCTCTGCGGGGGCGCAGAGGAGGGAGGCGAACCACCAGGAAGAGAATGGGACCGAGGCAGAGGGACCGTGCGTTTGGGCGCAGACGGGCGAACGACCAAGAATACATAAAATTAAAAAAAAAAAAATCCAAATGAGATGATAAAAATCGTCCCGGAAGGTCTGGGCGCGAAGAGATGGAGACCGAGCCGGCTGTTGGGGCACAGCTGCCTGGAGGTCCGGGCTGGGGTGGGGGGGGGGGGAGCGGGGGGGGGGCGTGGGGATGTCAGTCGCGCCCTGGAGGTAAGTCCCGGGTGGGGATCCCGGAGTGGGGAGGTCGCAGCTAGGAAAGGAGCATCCGATGCGGGCATGGAAAGTGACTCGTCTTCGGTGTTCCCCAGCGAGCTGACTCAGAGGCTGCTGGGGGCTTCACGAAGCCGGAGGGGGGTGGGTTTGGGGCCTGCAAGGACAGGGCGACCCGCGCCGCTCACCTGGGAGCCCCGACACCCACCACGGGGACCCCTTTTGGAGGCGACGCAGGCCGGGGCGGGGCGGGGGGAGGGGGGGCTCTGCAGCCGAGAGAGCAGGTGTAGGCTGTTAGTTCAAAGCTACTTCCTCTTTAAAAGATCTTTTTTAAAAAGTCACAACTCAGTCCAGCTGCTTGAGAAGCGGGTAGGAAGATGAGCAGAGAAAAGAGACGTCTTGATCTCGGTCGGGGACGGTGCGGGGTGGTGGGGGGCGGGTGCGGGGACTTAAAACCTCCGTGCTTCTGTGCTCACCACACGTGTTCTCTTCTGTTCTATCAGCGGGACATGGCTGAGCTGCAGCTAAATCACACAGGTAACCGCGAGTGCATGTGTAGAAGGGAGAAAGAGAGAGGGAGAGAGAAGGAGAAATTGAGATAGAGAGACGGAAAGAGAGAACAGAGAAAGGGAGAGAGAAAGGGGGGGGAGAGAGAGGGAGGGAGGGGGGAAGAGAGGGGAAGAGAGAAAGGGGGAGGGGAGAGGGAGAGAGGCAGGAGAGAGAGGGAGGGAGGGGGGAAAGAGGGAGAGAGAAGGAGAAATTGAGATGGAGAGAGAAAGAGAAATTGAGATAGAGAGACGGAAAGAGAGAACAGAGAAAGGGAGAGAGAAAGGGGGAGGGGAGAGGGAGGGAGGGGAAAGAGGGAGAGAGAAAGGGGGAGAGGGAGGGAGAGAGGCAGGAGAGAGAGGGAGGGAGGGGGGAAAGACGGAGAGAAAAGGAGAAATTGAGATAGAGAGACGGAAAGAGAGAACAGAGAAAGGGAGAGAGAAAGGGGAAAGGGGAGGAGGAAAGAGAGGGGGAGAGAGAAAGGAGGAGGGGAGAGGGAGGAAGGGGGGAAAGGGAGGGGGAGAGAGAAAGGGGGAGGGGAGAGGGAGGGAGGGGGAAAAGAGGTAGAAAGGGGGAGGGGGAGAGAGAGGGAGGGAGGGGGAAAGAGAGGGGAAGAGAGAAAGGGGGAGGGGAGAGGGAGGGAGGGGGAAAAGAGGTAGAGAGAAAGGGGGAGGGGGGAGAGGGGGGAGAGAGAGGGAGGGAGGGGGAAAGAGAGGGGGAGAGAGAAAGGGGGAGGGGGAGGGAGGAGGGGGAGAGGGGGGGTTAGGTGTCGACAGAGCAAGCTTAGACATTTGGTCTCCAAGCGCCGTTTCCCTAAACGTCTGTCCTCCCACGTCCCTGACGCTGTGCCGCCAGGACAGCGGCTGGACCACAGGCTGCGCTGGCAGGGAAGTCCGGCCTTGGGCCGCTCCTTCGTGGATGGACTGGAGCTGGACGACGGCGGGCAACTGCGTGTCCGGCGCGGCGGGGTCTACAGGCTGCACATCCAAGTGACGCTGGCCAACTGCTCCTCCTCCACGCGGGCCGCCAGGCCTCCCAGGGCCACGCTGACGGTGGGCATCTGCTCCCCGGCCGCCCACAGCATCAGCCTGCTGAGGCTCAGCTTCCACGGAGGCTGCGTGGCCGCCTCCCAGCGCCTGACGCCGTTGGCTCGCGGGGACACGCTCTGCACCAACCTCACGCTGCCTCTGCTGCCCTCCGCAAATGCTGATGAGACCTTTTTTGGGGTTCAGCTGGTGCACCCCTGACTGTTGCGCCCCCTGGCCCAGATTTGTCGGGAGAGTGTGTTTTCTCTCTCTCTCTCTCTTTTTTTTTTTTTTTTTTTTTCCTGTCTCTTGTAGAAGCTTTTTTCTTGATGTGTCTCTGTAATATAGTGATGTATAACATCTGATCGGTCTTCATCCTTGCTGCTAGCTTAAGCTTTTGGAATTTCCTGTGTGGCCAGCGGTCTGGGTGCCTTTTGTTGTGTTAATGAGGTGACTTTGGGGAAAGCCCTGAGGTCACCTGGAGAGGTGGGAGTTGGAACTGTCCCTTCCCACTGGCCTGACCTCCAGGGAGGGGAGAGAGGCTGCAGACAGCTCAGCCAGCAACGGCAAGTGATGATTTAACCAATGGCATCCGTGTCATGCTCAAAAATACAGAAGGATGGGGTTACAAGCTTCTGGACTGGTGAGCGAGTGAAAGTCCTGAGACGGTGCTCACCCGTGGAGAAAACACCGAGTGAGGTTGATGGAACATCACTCACCGCCACTTCTGGTTAGGCGCTGCCTGACTCATACTGGTTTTTGTTCAAATAAAGTCTCAAAATGTTGATATGCCTCAGTTTATCTTTTAACAGATCTCTATAGTACTTGTCACCTTTGAACATATTAGTAGAATCCACTTACTTATTTTGCTTGTTGGCTGTCTTCCCCCCACATCCCACTGGAATGAAGACGCCATGAGGCCAGGGACTGCATTCTGTGCCAGTCACAGCCAGAGCCCCACGCCGAGGGAGTGCTTGGCACATAATTTTGAACGGAGGAATGGATGCTGTCAACTAGAAAACCACCATCACAAGCCCACATAGCAATGTGCACACTTAGGACCCACATCATGATTTCTAATACCATTCCATGAAAAAGGAATTGGAAGGAGGAGGGGAGTGGCGGGGGGGGGGGGAGGGTGCCTGGGTGGCTCAGTGGATTAAGTATCTAACTCAATTTTGGCTTAGGTCTGGGTCTCATGGTAGTGAGGTAGAGCCCCTGGTCAAGCTTTGGGCTGGGCATAGAGCCTGCTTAGCATTCTCTCTCCCTCTGCCCCTCCCCTGCTTGCAATTTCTCTCTCTCTCTCTCTCTCTCTCTCTCTCGCGCGCGCGCGCGCGCGCGCGCGCGCTCTCTCAAAAAAAAAAAAAAAAAGGAATCAGGGCTTCTTAGAGAAATGGCTGATTATAGGAATAGGACAAAAAAAATATGTATGATGAGAATGGTGCATTGGGTAAGTGGCAGAAATAAGGATGAGAAAGAAAGAGAAAGAGAGAGACCTGGGTGGCCAGACCAGTTAGGAGTTGGTTAAGCGTCCAGCTTAAAAAATTTATTTAAAAAATTAATTTAAAAAATTAATTTAAAAAATTATATAAAAAAGAAAGAAAAGCCATATTGATCTGTGTATGTCGAAGGAGTACAGAAGCCAACTGACAAAGCCCCCAGTGTCTAAAATTAGAACAATTTGAGCAATAAAATAAATAGAATAGTATCAGATTATAATTCAAAGTATAAAATAAATATCCAGGAGTCTATTGATATAAATAGGTGATTGAATAGATTTGTAAGTGGGGAAGGGCCAAAACCTTTGTGCAGAATTTCAAATAATTTATGTTGTTTACCTTTAAAATAAAACTGCCAGGGGCACCTGGGTGGTTCAGTCGGTTGAGCGTTGGACTCGATTTCAGCTCAAGTCATGATGCCAGGGTCATGGGAGCGAGCCCCACATCCGGGTCCTAGCTGAACACAGAGCCTGCTTGGGATTCTCTCTCTCTCTCTCTCTCTCTCTTTCTCCCTCTGCCCCTCTTCCCTGCTCTCACGTGCTTGTTCTCTCATTCTCTCTCTCTCTGTCTCTCTCTCTCTCAAAAATAAAAAAAAAAAAAAATAGGGGTGCCTGGGTGGCTCAGTCGGTTAAACATCTGCCTTCAGCTCAGGTCGTGATCTCATGGTTTGTGGGTTCCAGCCCTACAGTGGGCTCTGTGCTGTCAGCACAGAGCCTGGAGCCTGCTTCAGATTCTGTATCTCCCTCTCTCTCTCTCTCCCCCTCCCCTGCTCATGCTCTCTCTTTGGTTCTCAAAAATAAATAAATATTAAAAATTTTTTTAAATAAATAAATTATAAATAAATAATAAATAAATAAGTCAGTTATTTTACCAGCAAAAATGGGTTTATTCAGGAATAACAGAAAACTACAATCCAGAACAAGCACGCTAATGGCAAAACCACAGGCAAGTCTGCCAAACCAAGGAGAGGACTGCTCTTTAACAAGGTAAAGCAGGAAATTGGGAAGACTGTCATAAACAAAAAGTCTACTAGAGTTACCTGGAAGGTTTTTTTTTTTTTTAAGTTTATTTATTTATTCTGAGAGAGAGGGGATGTGAGCATGGGAGGGGCAGAGAGAGGGAGAGAGAATCCCAAGCGGGCTCCACTGACAGAGCAGAGCCTCATGCCAAGCTGCATCCCACCAATCGCAAGACCATGACCTACGCAGAAATCAAGAATCCCAGGCTTGGGGCGCCTGGGTGGCGCAGTCGGTTAAGCGTCCGACTTCAGCCAGGTCACGATCTTGCGGTCCATGAGTTCGAGCCCCGCGTCGGGCTCTGGGCTGATGGCTCAGAGCCTGGAGCCTGTTTCTGATTCTGTGTCTCCCTCTCTCTCTGCCCCTCCCCTGTTCATGCTCTGTCTCTCTCTGTCCCAAAAATAAATAAATGTTGAAAAAAAAATTAAAAAAAAAAAAAAAAAAAAAAGAATCCCAGGCTTAACAGACTGAACCACTGGAGCGCCCCAACCTGGGAGTTTGAAGGAAGTTGCTTCTCATTGGCTGAGCTAGTTTGTCTCTTACTGGCTGTGTTGTTGCCAGGGGAGGAGGAAAGTTTTCTTCTTCCTGCTGGGGTAATAAAGTTGTACCCATGCACAAGGTGCCTCTCTTCCTGTTGGATTTGCAATTAGTGAGGAGTGGTAGGGCATGAGAGCCCTTGTGCCACACATTCCCAACTCCGTTTTAGTGAGGTTCCCTTTATCAATTTTCACAATGTAACTACTCCATCCTAAAGGAGGGGACCACAACTCCCCCTCCACGGGTGTGGGCTGCACATAATGACTTCCTTCCAAAGAAGACAATATGGAAAGTGCAGGGATGAGCAGTAGCTTTAAAGTGGAAAAATCTGACCACCACCTCAGCCAGGTGACCAAGGCCAACATCAGGAGTGATAAGCCATGGGGACAGCACAGGCTCCCAGTATGAGTACCATAGGATGAAAAGAACATTTCACCTCAAGGGTCTTCCTCCCCAAATCCATCACCCCAGTCTAACCGTGAGAAAAACATCAGATAAATTCCAAGAGGGAGGCATCCTATAAAATGCCTGACCAGTCCTCTTCAGAATGTTAAAAGTCATCAAAGACAAAGAAAGTCTGGGAAACTGTTGCAGCCCAGAGGAATCTTAGGAGATGTGATGACCAAGTGTACTTGGGAATTGTGGATGGGATCCTGGGCAGAAAAAAGATATATGAGAGGAAAAGCAAAGAAATCTGAATCAACTGTGGGATTTAGTTAAAATAATATATCAGTATTGGTTCATGAGTTGTATAGCAAGGTACTACACTAATGTAAGATGTTAAAAATAGAAAAATGGTGTGCATGGAAGTATATAAAAAAAAAACCTATATTCTCTTTTCAGTTGTCTTGTAAACCAAAAACTGTTCTTAAAAATAAAGCAATAAAAATTGCTTCAGTGGAAGGATGCTGTAGCCAAGGAAGGGATTCTAAGTGTCAAAAGTTCAAGCAGTGGACTTGTAAACTCCTAGCTTCCAAGGTGATCTCACCAGGGCATACAAGATGATGTCAATTAGATGTAAATGTTTAAATTTAGTACACCCATGCTCACAGCAGCCCTACTCAATGTATCCTACAAATGGAAGGGTTAACAATGACTCATTAAACAAGAGAAATATCATTGAAATTAAGAGCTAGCTCTTTGAAAAGTAAACAAAATACTTGCAGCTAGATTCACCAGGAAAAAGAGAGAGAGAGAGAGAGAAGACTAAAATAAATAACATCAGAAATGTAAGAGGAGCCATTACAACAGGTTCCACAGAAATACAAAGGATCATAAAAGGGCTCAAAAACAACTTACCCCATGCTGATGGATTGGAAAAATTAATATTATTAAAATTTCCACATTACCCAAAGCCATTTATAGACTCAGTGCACTCCCTATCAAAATTACAATGGTATTTTTCAAAGAAATATAAAAAATAATTCTAAAATTTGTATGGAACCACAAAAGACCCCACATAACCAAAGAAATCTCAAGAAAAGAAAAAGAACAGGGGCGCCTGGGTGGCGCAGTCGGTTAAGCGTCCGACTTCAGCCAGGTCACGATCTCGCGGTCCGTGAGTTCGAGCCCCGCGTCAGGCTCTGGGCTGATGGCTCAGAGCCTGGAGCCTGTTTCGGATTCTGTGTCTCCCTCTCTCTCTGCCCCTCCCCCGTTCACGCTCTGTCTCTCTCTGTCCCAAAAATAAATAAACGTTGGAAAAAAAAAAAAAGAAAAAGAACAATGCTGCAGGCATCATACTTCCTGATTTCAAACTATATTACAAAGCTATAGCCAACAAAACAGTAAGGTATTGGCATGAAAACAGACACATCAATCAATGGAACAGAATAGTGTCCAGAAAAACATCCATGCGTATGGATTAACATGAATTAATCCATGATGAATGAGTCAAAAATATGCAATGCAGAAAAGACAATTGGTTTTGAGAAAACTGGACAGCCATGTGCAAAAGAATAAAACTGGACCTCTGTCTTATACCATACACAAAATCAACTCCAAATGGGTTAAAGACTGTTAAAGACCTGAAACCATAAAACTCCTAAAATAAAACATAGGGAATAAACTACTTGACACTGGTCTTAGCAGGAATTTTTGGATTTGCAGCTTTTAAAATTTTTCCGAAAGTAAAACATGCCCAGTGGAAAAAAATCCCAACAGGGCAGAAGAATATAAAGTAAAATAAAACAACAACAACAATAAAAGCCTGATATTTTCCCTCCCTTGAACTACCTTTTAAAAGGACCACTGTTGGCCATTTGGCAATATATCCTTCCAGATTGCTTGCTAGTATATCTGAGTTTCAAGAGGACAGCACAGCTGAGTATGGGAAGGATAGCCATTCTGACAGGTGTGAGGGGTATCTCTGGTGGTTTTGATTTTGATTTCCCTGATGATGAGTGATGTTGAGCATCTTTTACATACCTACTGACTACCTGTATGTTTTCTTTGGCAAAATGTCTAGTCAGGTTTTCTGCCCATATTTTAATTGGATTACTTCTTGTTTTCACTGTTGAGTTGTATGAGTTCTTTATATATTTTGAATATTAATCCTTTCAGATATATAGTTTACAAGTATTTTTCTCCCATTTGCTAGGTTGCCATTTCATTTTTGTTGATGGTTTCCTTTTCTGTGCAGAAGCTTTTTACCTTGAGATAGTCCCATTGGCTTCCTTTTGCTTTTGTTGCCTTTGCCTTTGGTGGCAACTGTTCAAGGTTTTAATCTATTTTGAGTTGATTTTTGTGTATGGTTGCAGGTTACGGGCCCAGTTTCATTCTTTTGGCCCAGCAAGACCCATCTCAGACGCTGACTTTCAGAACCATAAGATTGCAAACTTATGTTGTTTTATGCCACAAGGTTGGTGATTATTCATTACAGCAACCCTAGAAAACCATACATGTCCTCTCCTTTGCCATAATGGTTGGGATTCCACTTTCTCACTAGCTCCTGCTCCCCTCCCCCCTTGGCTCCCTTCTCTGATCTGACTCCCTTGTCTCAAAATTCTGCTGACTCCATGGGGAGCCTGGGTGGTTCATTCTGTTGGGCATCCAACTCTTGGTTTCAGCTCACCTCATGATCTTGAAGTTCATGAGATCAAGTTCTCTGTCAGTCTCTGGGCTGGCAGCACAGAGCCTGCTTGGGATTCTCTCCTCTCTTTCTACCACTACCCTGCTCATGCTCTCTCTCAAAATAAATAAATGAACATTTAAAGTTACAACATTCATCTCTTGCACTTTCCACCTCTTAAAAAAAAAAAAAAATTCTGCTGGTTCTATCATGCAGAGTACCTGAATTCTGCCCTTATTGATATCCAGGGAACTTTATATTGCTCAACAATCACCAAAGACTATATAACAGGACTCGTCAAGAGGTTTTCATAAACAAAGACATTGTCATCCACTTTCGGAAAGGAATTGTATCACTCTAACTTGAAAGCTCATGTCAGGACATGAGCCCCATGATGGCAGATATAGAAAGGGCTCTTAATGTATTGTGAACTAGAAAATGAGGCTAGAAGCAAGTTAGGCAGATCTTTGAATACCAGGCTAAGAACTAAGGATTTATTGCCTCAGCAAGAGGGAATAATTGAAGAGGCACCTGACTGAACTTGCAGTTTTAAGAGATCATTCCAGGAACCTTCTACACAATCTTCCCCACCCCAAGACTAGATCACATTCTCTCCTTCTGCACCCCTGGTACTTTCCTTCACCGTGCTGTCCACAAATAACAGCTATCCATGGGGAGATTGGCTGACTCTCCATCAGGACCAGGGTAGCCTTGTTTACTTCAGGCATTAGAGTATCTGTGGTTTGGCAGGCAAATAAGGATAATAATGATAGGGAAAAAAAGGTAAATATTGGTGGGGCGCCTGGGTGGCTCAGTCGGTTAAGCGTCCGACTTCGGCTCAGGTCATGATCTCACGGTCCGTGAGTTCGAGCCCCGCGTCGGACTCTGGGCTGATGGCTCAGAGCCTGGAGCCTGCTTCCGATTCTGTGTCTCCCTCTCTCTCTGCCCCTCCCCCATTCATGCTCTGTCTCTCTCTGTCTCAAAAATAAATAAAAACGTTAAAAAAAATTTAAAAAAAAAAGGATAAGTATTGGTGAAAGAAAAGAAAAAAGGAAGACTCAACATCATTAGTTGTGAGGGAAGTATGAATCGTGACCACAATGAGAGAGCACTACACACCCCCAGGATGGCTGTAATCAAAAAGGCAGACAATAAAAAATGCTGGCAAGGATGGAGGGCAATTGGAACCAGGATGTTTAACTTCAGGTGTCCACATGACCCACACACCTGGTTAGGCATGAGGTCAGGGTATGTCTGTGAGGGTGTTTCTGGAAGAGCTTAACATTTGAATTTGTAAACTCAGAAGAAAGCACTACCCTCCCTGATGAGGGTGGGCCTCATCCAACCCACCAAGGGCCTGAATAGACCGAAAGCAGAGAAGGGGAGCTAGGACATTGAGCTGGGACACTGGTCTTCTCCTGCCCTTGGACTGTGATGTCCATCAGCTCCCCTGGTTCTCAAGCCTTTGACTTGGACTCGAATTACACCAACTCACCAAGCTCTCTTCGGCCTCAAGCATGTGCACAGGTGGCAGATCGGGGGACATACACTTGTGAGCCAATTCCTCATACTCTACCTCTTTACAGATGTGTATCTCCTGTTGGCTGTTTCTCTGGAGAACCCTGACCTTGACTAACAAAGGAACCCTCATACATCGCTGGTGGGATTCTAAAACGGGTTAGCGTCCGGGGGAAAACTGCCCAGCCGTTCCTCAAAAAGTAACATAGAGCTGCCACATGACCTAGCAGTTTCACTCCTAGGTATGTACCCAACAGAAATAAAAACATACATCCTCACAAAGCTTGTACACAGATGTTCACTACAACATTATTCAAAATAGCCCCAAGTTGAAACAACCCAAACGTCCATCAACAGACGAATGGATAAACAAATGTGGTATTGATATGATGGAATATTATTTGGCAGTTAAGGAATGAAACACTGATACATGTTACACCATGAATGAACCTTAGAAAGACCACACAAAGTGAGAGAAGTCAGACGCAAAATGATTCTACTTTGTGATTCCATTTTATGGGATTCTGTTTCTATGAAATATCCATGATAGAAAAACATGTAGAGACAGAAAATAGATTAGTGGTTGCATTAGTAACCATTCTTCAGAGAAACAGAATCAATGGGATGCACAAAAATGGAGAGATTTATTATGAGGAATTAGCTTACGTAATCGTGGCGTTGCACAAGTCTTAAGAGCTGCAGTGGGCAAGCTGGAGACCACGGAGTATCAATGGTATAAAATAGTCCAAAGTCCCACAGGCTCACACCCATCCAAAGAACCAGGCTTCCTGTTTGAGTATGAAGGCATGAACAAAAACATCCAGGCTCAAAGGCAGTCATGCAGGAGGAATTTCTTTTTCCTCCATCTTTCTGTTCTACTCAGGTTTTAACTGATTGGCTGAGGCCCATCCACATTAGGAAGTCATGACTCCAGCATTCTCTGTGGTGGTGGTGGTGATGGTGGTTGTCAACATTTTGTTTCTAAGTAAAATCTCTACACCCAACGTGGGCCTTGAACTCCCAATCCCGAGATCCAGTCATGTGTTCCCCCAGCCGAGCCAGCCAGGAGTCCCGGATTTCAACATTCTCTGTGTGCCCCTTCGGACGGAGGATGACAAAAGCCAGAGAGTCTGTCAATCTGAGAAGGAAAACCTGTATCTTTTTCAAATTCCCCAAATACTGACTCAAAGACCATGCCAGTTTGGGCGTCTAACCTGAATTTCCCCCAGACCTCATCAGCCCTAGGACCTAAATGAAACTATTTGAACAAAGATAGCTCAGATTTCCCCCTTGGGGCAACCACATCCTTCAGTATGATGCAAGACACCAGAGTCCCACATTCTGCATTTCTTTGCATCTGGGGGTTTGGCATGTGTTCGGGGACCGAAATGCACCTGTGACACTATCAGTTTCTTGGTGAGCACATCAAGGTCCAGAGGCATTAAGACCTTTAACTAAAGCCCCTGAGGCTTAAATCTATCAGACAGTGAGATCTCCCCCACAACACTGGGTTCTAGGAGAAGGTGGCAGGCTTGTTCAGCCTTAGCAAAAACTGATCCGTTAATTTCTTTTTTCACTCTCCACCTGTTCCCCATTGGGATCACACAAGACCCCAGAGAAGGCAAAAATCCATGCTGGCAGATCTGGGGCAGACACTTCTTTTCTCCTACCCCAAGATCACATTCCAGTTGTATGGTTCTTTTCTCCCTTAAAATCACCTCTATACTGGAAGGACTCTTCATTATTGTTATGCAAATAGGCCTAGATAGATGGTGCTCCGTGACTCTGGAGACAAGCCCAGACATGCCTGGGCTTTCTTTAGCTTGAACTGCCATCTGGACTCCCAGGCTCAAACACAAACTGAAAACACACATAACATCCACACCCTCCTCCTCATATGCATATAGCCTTTCATAAGGCCCTGGGAGGGCTCCAACCCTATAAGGTTTGATGCTTGCCTAATATAGATATGTAACAAAAATTGTCAGCAAGAAAAATAACTTAAGATGATGGTTAACTTTGTTTAATTTTGTTTTAAGTTTTTATTTATTTAAGTCATCTCCACACTCAACGTGGGGCCAAATTCAGGACGCAGAGATCAAGAGTCACATGCTCCACCAACTGAGCCAGCCCGCAGCCCCAGCTTTGTTCAATGTTTAATGAAGTTTCGGTAAGTCATCTAAACATAATTGTTAAGAACAACTGAATTAAAGAAATGTGAGATGAAAGTTTATAAATGAACTTTTCAACAATGATTATGTTTAATAAGTGTGTGTACTTGAAATTTTTTTAATGTTTATTAATTTTTGAGAGAGAGAGAGAGAGAAAAAAAAAAAGCATGAGTGGGGGAGGGCCAGAGAGAGAGAGAGGGAGACACAGAATCTGACGCAGACTCCAGGCCCTGGAAGCTGTCAGCAGAGCCCGATGGGGGGGCTCAAACACACAAATAGTGAGATCATGACCTGAGCCAAAGTCAGACGCTCAACCAACTGAGCCACCCAAGCACCCCTAAAGTGTGTCCACTTTAAAATAGTTTCCAAAATATTTTTGGTACCTTTAAATCTTACAGTTCTACCAAGTAAAAGTGGAATGATTGGGGTGCCTGGGTGGCTCAGTCGGCTAAGCATGGCTAAGCATCCGACTTTGGCTCAGGTCATGATCTCATGGCTTGTGAGTTCAAGCCCCATGTCAGGCTCTGTGCTGGCAGCTTGGAGCCTGGAGCCTGCTTTGGATTCTGTGTCTCCCTCTCTCTCTGCTCCTCCCCTGCTCAAGCTCTGTTTCTCTCTCCTTCAAAAATAAATAAACATTTAAAAAAAAATTTTAAGTGAAACGATGGGTATTAATTGAATATCTAGATTATTTACAAATCAGTACCTGCTTTTGGCTTTCTATTTAAATGAAAGAATTTTGGAGTCTGTTAGTAAACATGTCTTGTGCCACATTGAAAATTGTGGAAAATAGATGCTTCTAGAAATAATGAAATAGTATATTCATGAATTTGCCAATCAATAAGATGTTGGTATATAACAGTTCATAACTGCTTGCTTTTTAGTTTTCACTAAGAAAGTAAGATTTCTAAGAGATAAGAATTCCAACTAATGTATATAATTAAAACTACTAGTAATAATTCCCCAAACAGGGTAGAGCAATTGTTTCCTCCCCTGCACCATGTATGTCCGGCCATTACTCTGTCCAATAAAAAGCAAATCCAGACTCAGTAAGGAGAGACTTTATTCAAAAGGAGTCTTACAAGGGGGCAGGGAAAGATACTTGAAATTGGTCAGGGGGACTGTTGCAAGAAGAGAACACCATGAGTATAAAGTCTTCAAGCATCTCAAGATTTAAGGGGGAAATTTTTTTTTCTTTTGTAGAAAGGAATAAACAATGCTAGAAAGAACTGAGCTTTCTAGCACTGGGAAGGTGGGATGAAAAGGCAGTGAAAGGGGATAATGGATCAGAGGAAGTTTTACTCTAGAGGAGCTTAACCAAAGTTTGGTTAACAAGCATTGTGCTTCAATGGATCAGCCGGGACAAGCAGTTCAGCTGAGCACTTCTGAGGCAAAGAACGAGGGTTTGGAGGGTCTGTGTCTGGCCTTACTATAGATAAATGAGGGGGACATCTGTGAGTCTTATCTATGTCATATGGTGAGGGGTTGCTCCTTGCAGTAAGCAATTTTCTGAAACAGAAAGGTATAGGGATTTCTTAACCTACAGTTAATCAACATTGCCAATTCATAGCAGCAGATACATAAGAAACCTTTAAGAACCTGCAACTTGAGTGCCTGAATGTGTCTTTTGGTTTCTTCATTCTACAAAGGTCTAATGAGGACCTGCTATGTACTACTATGTATCTGCCGGGGATACAGGAAACTATATCCCATAATGCTCCCTGCCTCTACAGTATCAGTCAGGTCCGGCCTGAAAACAAATAGCACACTCACTGTGATCGGTAAAGGGACCATGTTCAACAATGTAGAGAGGGTCAGGGGAACCCACCAGGAAAGATGTGGATCCCCAGGGCTAGCCACAGCTCTCACAGGCCAGAGGAGGAAGCAATTACAGGAACCCAGAAGGATAACCCTAGTTGTTAGCCAAAGGCTACAGAAAACCTCTGGCCTTTAGTGAAGTTCAAAAAATATAAACCACAGTCTTTATGCAAATAAAATGAACATGTGCCAAAGAGTTTATTCAGTTCATTCACTAAGGAAAGAATTGGTAAGATAGTAGGGCAGGTTCAAATTCAGGAAACATAACTTATATAGTCAGTCAAAGAACATCTGAAGTGAATTTGCTAATATATACGAAACTGATTAATGCTTTCATACAGATGTCTGTAGCAGATTGTTCATAATAACCAAAAAGTGGAAATAATCCAACACCCATCAATTGATGAATGGACAGACAAAATGTGCTACATCCACACAGTGTAAAATTCTCAGGACAAGTGACCCCAATCAACAGGTTCACCACATAGAAATAAGTAGGTTTATTAGTCACCTAGAGCTATATAATGAATTGCCACAAACTTAGTGGTTTAAAACAACACTCATTTATTAACTCATGGTGTCCGTAGAGGGGGCAGTCCAGACAAGGCTCTGTGGGATTCTGTGCTCAGCGTTTCACAATGGAGGTGTTAACAAGCTGTGTTCTCACCTGGAGGCTGGACTAGAGAAGAATCATGTCCAAGTTCATTTGTGTTGTTGGCACAATTTAGTTCCTTGCAGTTGGAGGATTGAGGTCTCCACTTTCTCACTTATTATTGGCCAGGAGTCACTCTCAGCTCGAAGATGTGCGCAGGCTCTTGCCACAGGATTCCCTCCATCTTCAAAGCCAGCAAGGACAGGTTGACTCCTTCTCCAGTTGTGAATCTCTGGCCTCTAACGTTCTCCACCTCTCACTTCTAGATCCAGAGTTAGAGTTTGTGTAGGGACGCCTGGGGTGGCTCAGTCAGTTAAGCATCCAACTTTGGCTCAGGTCATGATCTCACAGTTTGTGGGTTCAAGCCCCACATTGGGCTCTGTGCTGACAGCTTGAATCCTGGAGCCTGCTTCAGATTCTGTGTCTCCTTCTCTCTCTGCCCCTCCCCCGCTCACACTCTTTCTTTCTCTCAAAAATAAACATTTAAAATTTTTTTAAAAAAAGAAGAGTTTGTATAAAAAGCCCAGGCCCACCCGAATAATCTCTTTTGATTAACTCAAAGTCAACTAGGCAAAACCTGCAAAATCCCTTTTGCTGTATAACATAATCATGGAAGTGATATCCTGTCCTTTTCACAGGGAAGGAAGTTATATAAGGGCAGGGGTCATTGGAGTTAGTCTTCAATTCTGCCAACCATATACCAATATTGTTAAAATACATATTATTGGGCCTCACATCTAGAAATTCCAATGCAGTCAGTCTCAGATGGTCCTAAGGCTCAGTGTTATTTAAAGCTTTTGAGATGATGCTGAGAAACAGCCCCCTTGCAGGTATGTCTCACAAACCTGGAATAGTTATAACACGTGTTCAATTTTCTCCAGAACATCTGAATCAGAGATAGGACAGGTGAAAGAGAAAAAACAAAAAATGGACAGAATATGTTAGAGTTCTGGGGGTGCCTGGGTGGCTCAGTCGATTAAGCATCTAACTCTTGATCTCTGGTCGGGTCTTGACCCCAAGGTCTTGAGTTCATGCCCCGCGTTGGGCTCTGCACTGGGCATGAAGCCTACTTAAAAAAAGAGAAAGAGGGAGATAAACTTACAGAGAAGTGCTGAAAAGGAAAAAAGAGAGAGTTCCAAAAAAACACTCAAAAAGAAAAAAAGCTGTTCAAAATCACTTTCAGGCTTTCACAGTTTCTAGGTCATTCCCAGAAAGTTCATGCTACCAGAAAAAGAAATATAAATGCGAAGGGGGGCAGAATTAAAACAGTCCTGCGGTGGGAATGCAAACTGGTGCAGCCACTCTGGAAAACAGTATGGAGGTTCCTCAAAAAACTAAAAATAGAACTACCCTACGACCCAGCAGTTGCACTACTAGGCATTTATCCAAGGGATACGGGTGTGCTGTTTTGAAGGGACACATGCACCCCAGTGTTTATAGCAGCCCTATCGGCAATAGCCAAAGTATGGAAAGAGCCCAAATGTCCATCGACGGATGAATGGATAAAGAAGATGTGGTCTGTATATACAATGGAGTATTACTCGGCAATCAAAAAGAATGCAATCTTGCCATTTGCAACTACATGGATGGAACTGGAGGGGATTATGCTTAGCGAAATTAGTCGCTCAGAGAAAGACAAATATCATATGACCTCACTCATATGAGGACTTTAAGACACAGAACAGGGGTGCCTGGGTGGCTCAGTCGGCTAAGCCTCCGACTTCAGCTCAGGTCACAATCTCATAGTTCGTAGGTTCGAGCCCCGCGTCGGGCTCTGTGCTGACAGCTCAGAGCCTGGAGCCTGTTTCAGATTCTGTGTCTCCCTCTCTCTCTGACCCACCCCGTTCATGCTCTATCTCTCTCTATCTCAAAAATAAATAAACGTTAAAAAAAGTTAAAAAAAAAAAAAAAGACACAGAACAGATGAACACAAGGGAAGGGAAGCAAAAATAATATAAAAACAGGATGGGGGACAAAACAGAAGAGACTCATAAATATGGAGAACAAACTGAGGGTTACGGGAGGGGTTGTGGGAGGGGGGATGGGCTAAATGGGTCAGGGGCATTAAGGAATCTACTCCTAAAATCATTGTTGCACTATATGTTAACTAGTTTGGATGTAAATTTCAAAAAATAAAAAATAAAATTAAAAAAAAACAGTCCTGCAGATGAGTAATGGAGAATGGTCACACAACAATGTGAATGTACCTAATGCCCTTGCACTGCACACTTTAACACGATTAAGATGTTAAATATTAGGTACATTTTACAAGATTAAAAAAAAATTTTTTAGCGAGATGTATTGAATTATCATGTGGTTGCATAAAAATGGTAACATATGGGTACCACGTTTTGTAACTGATGTGCAAACACACGTATGTGTTTTCAAGTTTCTGTTTCTATCTTGATTTTTATATTGCTATTTAAAAATATATATATGGTAAGAGCCTTGTAAAATTAAATGTGTACCAACACTGTAACTAATCAGTTCACTTCTAGGTGTTTCCCTGATAACGATGAACATATGTTAACCGACAGGTGCCCAGTGCTGTTTGTAGCCACATTATTCATAATAAGCAAAACCGGGAAACAACCCAAATGTCCGTCAACTAGGGAACAGATTTCTAAAGAACAAAAATTCAATGGAATAAATTTAACAATCCATCAGTTCGGGAGCATCCCTTCCAGAAAATGGCACTCTATGGAACGGTATAAAACAAAGTTTTTCTGAGCGAGAGAGTGGAGCAAAGAAGTTATTACAAAACAAAAGAAAAGACTGTTTCAGGGGCACCTTGGTGACTCAGTCCGTTAAGTGTCTAACTCTTGGTCTCTTGGTTTCTGCTCAGGTCACAATCTCACGGTCGTGGGATCCAGCCCTGCTTGAGACTCTCTCTCTCCCTCTGCCCTTCTTCCTTGTTTGTGGTCTCTTTCTGTAAAAAAAAAAAAAAAAATGTTCAGGCTAAGCCCCATTCATTCTACAGAAGAGGAAGAGGAAACAGAAATGATCTTAGTTCATGCATTACCTCATTAGCACTGATCAGGACCTTTCAGGTTGACTGTTCAAAAATCACGTTTTGGGGAGGTTGAGGCTGCCATCATGTCTTGGCTTGCCATCGTGGGAGCAAATGACTCCATTCAGGGTCGTTGTTTCTTTTCCAACAGGATAAGCAAACTGAGCTCCATTTGTACAATGAAATGTTACTCAACAAAGAAGAAGGAATGAACTGCTGATACACAGAACATGGCTGAACTTCAGAAACCTTATTTTGAGTGAAAGATGCCAGACACCAACAAACACACTCTATATACTTCTACATATCAGACGTTCAGGAACAATTTTATGCCTCGTAATGAGTGTCAGAACAATGGTTACAACAACACGACAATGGTTACAACCCTGTTGTGTTGACTTGGGAAGGACACATAGGACATTTCTGGAGTGATGGAAATGGTCCGAATCTTGGAAGGAATGTGGGTTACCGAGATAAAAGCGTCGGTCAATATCATTGCAATGCTATGCTTGTAATTATGTAAATTCTATGTCCATTAAAAACCCTGTGATTTGGGGGTGCCTGGGTGGCTCAGTCAGTTAAGAGTCCAACTCTTTGTTGTTGTTGTTGTTTGTTGTTGTTAAGCGTCCAACTCTTGATCTCAGCTCAGGTTGTGAGCTCAAGCCCCACGTTGGATGTGAAGCCTACTTAAAAATAAATAAAGAAATAAAAATAAATTAAAGCCCTGGGATTTGGGTTTCATAATTAACATAATTCATCTCACAGGCGCTCACCAATTTTCTGAAATTTCTTGTGTTTAAAATCTTTTTCTTCTGGGGTGCCTGGGTGGCTGTCAGATAAGTGTCTAACTTTGGCTCAGGTCATGATCTCACAGTTCATGGGATCAAGCCCCCATTGGGCTCCAGGCTGACAGAGCAGAGCCTGCTTGGGATTCTGTCTCTCTTTCCCTCTCTCTCTGCCCCTCCCCTGTCTCTCAAAATAAATAAATAAACTTAAAAAAAGTATTTTTCTTCTAACGAATTGGAAGCCAAGTAGTCCCCAAACTATCCTCCTGCACAAGAAATAAAATGGAGAGTCCACTGAGAGGGAAATCATAAACACCAGAAGTAAAAACCACGGGGAGTCATAGGCTAGTAGAACAGCCAGGTAAGAACTTAGCTGAAGCACCAACTGGGGGTTGCGGTACCCATGTTATAGATGGAATGTGTCCCCCAAATTTCTCAAGTTGAAGTCTTATACCCCAATGTAATGGTATTTGGAGATGGGGCCATTGGAAGGTGATATTGCATATAATATATATTTTTATTTATTTATAATATATATTATATATACTATATATACTAAAAATATGTATTTATATAGTTATATATATTTATAATATTGTAAATATAATAATATATATATTTGGTCTTGTCTCCAGTCCCTGACACAGAGCTCCTAGCTCCTAAAATCCTGTAATCTCCTTTCATTATTCATAACAAGCCCCTTTTTAAACTCAACCGTGCCTGAGTTTGTGTTAACGAAGTGACTTTTGGAAAGCCCCTAAGGATGGGGGAGCTGGTTGCCACGGAACGAAAGTAATTTAGAGGGTTCGAACTTTCAGCCCCACCCCCTCATAGTCTACGTGGGAAGAGGGACTGGAAATTGAGCTCAGCACTAATGGCCAATGATTTAACCGTGCCTACATAACGAAAGCTCTGACCCGAAGGCGTTTTCGGAGGGCAGGGTGTCTGTCTGGACAGGGCGCAGAGGCCCGACCCCTCTCCAAACATGGCCCCATGTGTCTCTTCCATCTGGCCATTGCTGACTTGTATCCTCTTATATCAAACAGGTAATCAATCTAGTTAGTAGACTGTTTTCCTGAATTCTGTGACTTTGGGATTGCAAATTATCAACCCGAGGAGTTGTGGAAACCTGCTACTCACAGCCGGTTGGTCAGAGACCCAGACATGGTTGGCACCTGAAAGGGGGGGGGGGGGCAGTCTGGTGGGACCGAGCCCTTAACTGGTGGGATCTCCCACTAACTCCAGATAGATGATGGGGGGATTGAATCATAGGATGCCCAGCTGGGGTCAGAGAATTGGCCAGTGTGGGGGGAAAAACCCACACATACGGTGTCAAAAGTGATCGATGAGGGCACCTTGGTGGCTCAGTCTGTTGAACGTCAGAATCGTGGTTTTGGCTCTGGTTATGATCTCACGGTTGGGGGGTTAGAGCCCCACATAGGGCTCCATGCAGAGAGTGCAGAATCTGCTTGGGATTCTCTCTCTCTCCCTCTTTCTGCCCCTCCCCTCCTCACCTCTCTGTCTCTCTCTCTTTCTCTTTCTCTCCCCAGCCCCCCGCCCACTACCATGTAAGGACACAGCAAAGCAGGATGCAGCTGTTTGCCAGCCAGGAGGAGAGTAGTTGCCAGAACCTGACCCTGCTGGGCCTTACTCTTGGACTTCCCAGCCTCCAGAACTGTGAGAAAATAAAGGTCTGTTGTCTACACTGCCCCCTCCCCGAGTCTGTAGTATTTTATTACGTCAGCTCAAGCTGACTAGGACAGCCTTCCTGGAGCTGGGTGCTACACTTCAGGAAGGGATCTTTACTCCAGACCTGCACGCAGCCAATGCGTGATACAGAGCATCTCGTAAGCAGAATAACCAGACTCTGAGGTCTAGAGAAGGCTTTCCCAGACTCAGTGCTATTGACACTTGGAGCTGGGTGTTTCTCCATGGTGGGGGCATCCTGGGCACTTCGAGGTGTTGAGCAGCATCCCTGCCCACACCCACCTGATGCCAGGAGTTTTCCTCCCACCATGTGATAACCATACATATCTGTAGACATTGCCTGGTGTCCCTGGCAGGGGGCTGGGGGGGCGGGCAGAGTCATCCCCAGTTGAGAACCATTAGTCTAGGTTTGGGGTAAGCACAATAATAAGCCTGGAAATTCAACTGTCTGGGTACAAGCCCTAAGCCCCCCTCCTTAGGTAAATTACTTCAAGCGCTAGCCTCAGCTGCTTTGTTGCTAGAATCAGAATGATACCCCATCACCACCGTTTTGGCTGGAATGGGGCAGCAAGCTGCCCCAAAAAAGTACTGGCTTTTATTTTGCTTAAAATTGTAAGAGTCAGGAATTAAAAAAGGGTTTGTTGGGGTGGTTGCTCTGTGATCCAAGCGGTACCTGCTGGGGCAGCTGGGTCTAGAGAATCCAATTCCGAAGTGACCCCATCACTCACAGGTCTGTGCCCTGGTCCGGTCTCTCCTCAGCCCCCTTGCTCCTTTCCAGCCTCTCCCACCTCACAAGGCACAGCCAAGATTCAGCACATTTATTTACTCAACACACACACACATATATATATATATATTTTTTTTAGGAGAGTACCACAATCACCCTTTATGTAGTCCCAAGGAAAGAAGAGTCCTGAGGTTTGGGATGGAGGGGGCTGTCAGTGGGTAGTTATCCTTTTCTTTACCTTTTTAATGTTTATTTATTGATTTTAAGACAGACAGGGAGAATGCCCGTGCATGATCGGGGGAGGGGCGCAGAGAGAGAGAGAGATCCCAAGCAGACTCCCCAATGTCAGCACAGAGCCCGACGTGGGGCTCCCCCTCATGAACCCTTAGATCATGACCTGAACCAAAACCATGAGCTGAAGAACCACCCAAGTGCCCTGGTAGTTATCTGTTTCTGGACCAAGATTTAGTCGCCTTTTTTATAGTTTTGCTTGCCTTTATGACGGAAAATGATATGGTTTCAGTTGGTTCTCAAAGCCCCATTGAAACAGACATGATGTGGATTACAGGAATTTCATACCTGGTCTCTGCATCGGTACACATCCCTCACACCTGACTTCTTTTGAATCCATTAAGGGGAGCATGTATCTTAAAAGAATAAATTATTTTACATTTATTTACATTTCACAAATTATTTACATTTATATTTACAATGATTTACATTTTTAAAATGTCATTATATTGGAAATCAATATATTTACCTAGACAGACAACGCTGACCAGAACAAAGAAAAAATTGTTTTCTGCTACATCTTTGATCATAAATGGGTTTGTGGGGGCGCCTGGGTGGCGCAGTCGGTTAAGCGTCCGACTTCAGCCAGGTCACAATCTCGCGGTCCGTGAGTTCGAGCCCCGCGTCGGGCTCTGGGCTGATGGCTCAGAGCCTGGAGCCTGTTTCCGATTCTGTGTCTCCCTCTCTCTCTGCCCCTCCCCCGTTCATGCTCTGTCTCTCTCTGTCCCCCAAAAAATAAATAAACGTTGAAAAAAAATTAAAAAAAAATAAAATAAAATAAATGGGTTTGTGAGTAGTTATCAATAGCAGCATATTCTGAAACTCTTTTTCCCCCCAAATATGAAAAAATTCAAAAAGTAAAATTCATCATCTTTGGTAATCTCCAAAATAGCGGCTGACTCCTTTCTTTCCTTTTAAACAAGTTTAGATAATCCCAAATAACAGTTTAAGTGATAGTTTCTGTGGAATCAGTGCCTGTGATCACATCCAAGTACATGATTCTGAGATCAGGAATTAACATCAAGTTTCCGTTTCATAAGATACAATAAACAGTATGCAGCATGCAAATACTTCTGACCAGAAATTTTTAAGTACCAAAATATGGCTTTTTACCTATACAACTAAAAATATTTATAATTCTGATATTTTCCATGGCAAAAACAAGTCAAGTGCATCATGCTATAGATAGCACGAAGAACCAAGAAGCAAACATCATACAAGAGAGAATGGTTGCAGGAAATATTCTAGATGAAAGGCATACCAGATGTATTAACTAAGGGCCACCTGTGCCCCACTGCCACGAGGATATTCAAACCTCACTCCATCCCCCACATTCCTAATCACCTTTTTAGGGAGGGAAGCAGAAATGGAGGCAGGCAGCATGAAATGCCTAATGTCCAAATGAGTAACTGTGTTTAAAGGGACTCACCACCACCACCCCCAGCTTTATTGAGGTATAACTGATAAATACAATTGCATATATTTAAAGTGTACAACATGGGGCGCCTGGGTGGCTCAGTCAGTTGAGCATCTGACTTCCACTCAGGTCATGATCTCACGGTTTGCGTGAGTTTGAGCCCCGCATCCGGCTCTGTACTGACAGCTCAGAACCTGGAGCCTGCTTCGGGTTCTGTGTCTCCCTCTCTCTCTGCCCCTTCCCCACTGGCACTCGCTCTCTCTCTCTCTCTCAAAAATAAAAAAAATATAAAAATATAATAAAATAGAGTGTAAAACGTGATGAGTTGACATAACTATACATTGTGAAAGAATTACCACAATAAAGTCAGTTAACAATAAAGTCATTATACGTAGTTACCTTTTTGTGAGGTGTGGTGAGAAGGCTTAAAATTTACTCTCAACAAATTTCAATTATACAATAAAGTATAGTTACCGTGTTGTACATCAGATCCACAGAACTTGTTCATCCTTCTTTTCAAGTTTATTTATTTTGAGGGGGCGAGGGGCAAAGAGAGAGAGACATAACCCCAAGCAGGTTCTATACCATCGGTGCAGAGCCTGATGCAGGGCTCAAACTCACAAGCCATGAGATCATGACCTGAGCTAAAACCAAGAATCATACGCTTAACCCACTGAGCCACCCAGGTGTCCGAACTTGTTCACCTTATAAGGGAAAGTTTGTACCCTTTGGCCAATATCTCCCCATTTTCTCCACCCTCCAGACCCTGGTAACCATGGTCCTACTCTGTTACTATAAATTTGACCTTTCTTTTCCTGATTCTACTTATAAGGAATATGATACAGTATTTGTCTTTGTCTGGTTTATTTTACTTCAGGTTCATGCACGTTGTAGTAAATGGCAGGATTTCTACTGTTTTATGGCTCAACAATACTAATATATAAAAATACAGGAGCGCCTGAGTGGCTCAGTTGGTTAAGCATCTGAATTCGACTCAGATCATGATCTCACAGTTCATGCGCTTGAGCCCCACATCTGGCTCTGTGCTGACAGCTCAGAGCCTAGAGCCTGCTTCAGATTCTGTCTCCCTCTCTCTCTCGTTGTCCCTCCCAGCACCTCAAAAATAAATAAACATTAACAGAAAACCATCAAAATCCTGCAGGAGAAAACAGGTAACAACCTCTTCGACCTCAGCCACAGCAACTTCTTACTTGACACGTCTCCAAAGGCAAGAGAAATAAAAGCAAAAATGAACTATTGGGACCTCATGAAGATAAAAAGCTTCTGCACAGCAAAGGAAACAATCAACAAAACTAAAAGGCAACCGACAGAACAGAAGAAGATATTTGCAAATGACATATTGGGTAAAGGGTTAGTATCCAAAATCTATAAAGAACTTACCAAACTCAACACCTGAAAACCAAATAATCCAGTGAAGAAATGGGCAGAAGACATGAATAGACACTTTTCCAAAGAAGACATCCAGATGGCCAACAGACACATGAAAAGATGCTCAACGTCACTCCTCATCAGGGAAATACAAATCAAAACCACATTGAGATACCACCGCACACTGGCCAGAGTGGCTAAAATTAACAACTCAGGAAATAACAGATGTTATTGAGGATGAGGAGAAAGGGGAACCCTCTTGCACTGTTGGTGGGAATACAAACTGGTGCAGCCGCTCTGGAAAACAGTATGGAGGTTCCTCAAAAAATTAAAAATAGAACTACCCTACAACCCAGCAATTGTACCACTAGGAATTTATCCAAAGGACACAGGAGTGCTGATTCATAGGGGCACTTGTACCTCAATGTTTATAGCAGCTCTTTCAACAATAGCCAAATTATGGAAAGAGCCCAAATGTCCATCCACTGACGAACAGATAAAGAAGATGCGGTTTATATATACAATGGAATACTACTTGGCAATAAGAAAGAATGAAATCCTGCCATTTACAACAACATGGATGGAACTGGAGGGTATTAATGCTAAGTGAAATAAGTCGGTCAGAGAAAGACAGATATCATATGTTTTCACCCATATGTGGAATTTGAGAAACTTAACAGAAGACCATGGGGGAAGGGAAGGGGAAAAAAATAGTTTCAAACAGAGAGGGAGGCAAACCCATAAGGCACTCTTAAATACAGAGAACAAACTGAGGGTTGATGGGGAGGTGGGGGAGAGGGAATGGGTGATGGGCATTGAGGAGGGCACTTGTTGGGATGAGCACTGGGTGTTGTATGTAAGCGAGGAATCACAGGAATCTACCCCCAAAACCAAGAGCGCACTGTATATAGTGTATGATAGCTAACTTGACAGTAAATTATATATATATATTTTTTTCAACGTTTATTTATTTTTGGGACAGAGAGAGACAGAGCACGAACGGGGGAGGGGCAGAGAGAGAGGGAGACACAGAATCAGAAACAGGCTCCAGGCTCTGAGCCATCAGCCCAGAGCCTGACGCGGGGCTCGAACTCACGGACCGCGAGATCGTGACCTGGCTGAAGTCGGACGCTTAACCGACTGCGCCACCCAGGCGCCCCAATAAATTATATTTTTAAAAAGAAAAATATATATGTATATAATATCAATATATTATCAACATAACATATTAGTATCCATTTATCAATACTAATTAATCTATAATTATATAATTCATACATATTAACATATTAATCACATATTTCATTAAATGATATTATATTTATATATTTATAAATATATCCATTTATATATCATATATAAATAATATATACAACATAAATATCATAATATATAATTCCATATATAATAGCATTCTATTTATAATAAAAGAAGTATATATATAACACATTTTCTTTTTTTAATAGTTTCTATTTTATTTATTTTTTCTTTTTACTTATTTATTTTTTTTAACTTACATCCAATTAGTTAGCATCTAGTGCAACAATGATTTCAGGAGTAGATTCCTTAATGCCCCTTACCCATTTAGCCCATCTCCCCTTCCACAACCCCTCCAGTAACCCTCTGTTTGTTCTCCATATTTAAGAGTCTCTTGTGTTTTGTCCTCCTCCCTGTTTTTATATTATTTTTGCTTCCCTTTCCCTATGTTCATCTGTTTTGTACCTTAAAGTCCTCGTGAGTGAAGTCCTATGATATTTGTCTTTCTCTGACTAATTTTGCTTAGCATAATACCCTCTGGTTCCATCCACGTAGTTGCAAATGGCAAGCTTTCATTCTTTTTGATTGCCGAGTAATGCTCCACTGTATATATACACCACATCTTCTTTATCCATTCATCCGTCGATGGACATTTGGGCTCTCTCCATACTTTGGCTATTGTTGACAGTGCTGCTATAAACATTGGGGTGCATGTGTCCCTTCGAAATAGCATACATGTATCCCTTGGATAAATACCTAGTAGTGCAATTGCTGGGTTGTAGGGTAGTTCTATTTTTAATATTTTGAGGAACCTCCAGACTATTTCCTAGAGTGGCTGCACCAGGTTGCATTTCCACCAGCAGTGCAAAAGAGATCCTCTTTCTCCGCATCCTTGCCAACATCTGTTGTTGCCTGAGTTGTTAATGTAACACATTTTCTTTATCCACACATCTAACAGTGAACACTTAGATGATTTCCACATCTTGCCTATTGTGAGTAATGCTACAATTAACACGAGAGTGCCAATATCTCTTCAAGGCACTGATTTTGTTTTCTTCAGATACATACCAGGAAGTGAGATTGCTGGATCATAAAGTAGTTCTATTTTTTATTTTTTTGAGAAACCCTATATCATTTACCACAATGGCTGCACCAATTTACATTCCCAGCAACAGTGCCTATGGGTTCCCTTTTCTCCGCTTCCTTGCCAACAATTGTTATTTTGGGAGTTTTTTTGATAAAAGCCTTTCTACCAGGTATGAAGTAACATCTATTATGGTTTTGATTTCCATTTCCCTGATGCTGAGTGATGTTGAGCACCTTTTCATGTACCTGTTGGCCATTTGTATCTCTTCTTTGGAAAAGTTTACTTGGGTCCTTTGCTCATTTTTTCTTTGGATTATTTGTTTTTGTTGTTGCTGTGGTTGTTGTTTGTTTGTTTGTTTGTTTGTTTGTTATAGGGTTGTGTGAGTCCCTTATATATTTTGAAGACTAACTCTTTATCAGATAAATGGCTTGCAAATATTTTCTTCCATTCAGTGGGTTGCCTTTTCACTTGGTTGATGGTTTCCTTTGCTGTGCAGAGAAGTTTTTGGGTTTGGCTTGGTCGTGTTTGTTCATGTTTGTTTTTGTTGTCTTTGCTTTTGAAGTTGGTTCCAAAAAATCATCACCAAGATCTATGTCAAGGAGCTTACTGTTTTCTTCTAGAGGTTTTATGGTTTCAGGTCTTACATTCAAGTCTTTAATCCATTTTGAGTTAATTTTTGTGTGTGGTGTAAGATAGGGGTCTAGTTTCGTTCCTTCGCACATGGCCACCCAGTTGTCCCAAAATCAGTTGTTGAAAAGATGGTTATTTTCCCATCATATACTCTTGCTTCATTTGTCATAAATTAATTGCCCATATGCACAGGTCTATTTATGGGCTCTCTATTGTGTTCCACTGATTTGTGTCTGCTTTAATGCCAGTACCGTACTGTTTTCATCACTTGTTATGTCCTTGTCCAGCTTTAGTATCCAGGAAATACTGGCCTCATAAAATGAATTTGGGAGAGTTCTCCCCTCTTTTGTTATTTGGAAGAGTTTGAGGGAGACTGATACTAATTTTTGTTTAAGTGTATGGAAGAATTAACCAGTTAAGCCATCTGGTCCTGGACTTTCGTTTGTTGGGGGACTTTTGATTATTGGTTAAATTTCCTTACTAGTCATTTGTCTGTTCAGATTTTCTATTTCTTCATGATTTAATCTCAGCAGGTTGTAGATTTCTAGGAATTTCTTCTAACTTATCCATTTCTTCTATTTCTTCTAACTTATCCAACTGCTTTGCTACATTGCATAAGTTTGGGTATATAATATTCCCATCTTCATTGGCTCTGTGATGTGTTTTAATTTCCCTTTCGATTTCTTCTTTGCCCCATTGATTGTTCAGGAGTGTATTGATTAATTTCCACATATTCACGAATGTTTCCCTTTCTTTCCTGTTACTGATTTCTGGTTTCACATCACTGTGGTTAGAGAAGATAGTTGGTTTGGTTCCAATCTTCTTAAATTTGTTTTGTAGCCTAACATATGATCTATCCCAAGGAGTGTCCCATGTGTACCAAAAGATGTGTATTCAGCTGGTGTTGGATGAAATGTCCTCTATCCTGTTAGGTCTGTTCAGCCTAAAGGACAGTTCAAGTCCAATGTTTCCTTATTGGGTTTTTTGCCTGGCTAATCTACCCACCATTGAAGTGGGGTATTAAAGTCCTCTATTATTATTACATGACTGTTTATGTCTCCCTTCAGATTTTCTGATGTTTGCATAACATATCCTTGTGTTCCAGTGCTGGAGGTACATATATGTTATATCCTCTTGATGAAGTGACTCCTTTATCGTTATATAATGAACTTGTCTCTTGTTACAGTTTTTATTTAAAGTCTATTTTGTCTGATAAAAGCGTAGTTGCCCCTGCTGTCTTTTGGCTTCCATTGGTATGGAATGTCTTCCTCTATCCCTTCACTTTGAGCCTTTTCGTGTTCTTAAGGCTGATGTGTGCCTCCTGTAGGCAACATATAGTTGTGTCTTGGGCTTTTTTTTAAATCCATTCATCCACTCAATGTTTTTTTTGTTTTGTTTTGTTTTGTTTTGTTTTGTTTTGTTTTGTTTTGAGATGGAGAGAGAGAAACCGTGCAAGCAGGGGAGGGGGCAGACAAAGAGAGAGAGAATCTCAAGTAGACTCCATGCTCAGTGCAGACCCTAACACAGGGTTCAATGTACCCTGACATGAGCCAAAGTCAAGATTCAGATGCTTGACCGACTGAGCCACCTCAGTGCCCCTCCACTCTATGTCTTTTGATTGGAGAATTTAATCCATTCACAGTTGAAGTAACTACTGGTAGGTAAGGACATCCTATTGCCATCTTATCAATTGTTTTCTGGATGTTTGTAACTCCTTTGTTCCTTTCGTTCTTTCTTGCTGCCCTCCTTTTTGATTTGACGATTTTCCATAGCGATATGCTTTGATTCTTTTCTCTTTATCTTTTTTGTATCTACTGTCAGTTTTTGTTCTGTGGACATGAGGCTTATGTAAAACACCCCATAGTTAGAACAGTCTTTTTAAAGCTGATTACAGCTTAATTTCAACCACATAAAATAACTCTACCCTCTTACATCCCCCTCATCATAGTTAAGTTTCTTTGGGTTAATTACTGAAACATTGTGTTTCGTTGGCAGTGTCTTATTTTCTTGATTTTTCATGTTCCTTGAAGTCTTGCATTGCTGTCTTCAGATTTGAAGAATGTTTCGTGTCTTTCAGTCTTTATTGATTGGCTGCAGGAGGGAGATGGCTTCACCAGTCAGCACTACTAGGGATTCTGAGGCTCTCAGACCTTCCCTAGGATGTACCCACTGCACAATTCCTCTTCCCTCTTGGGAAGGCATTCTTAAGATTGTAAGACTTCTATGGATCCTATGAAGCCTGACCAAGTGCTGAGAACCTCCTTTTTGCTTTTCCCCCATGGCGGTGCCCTGAAATGCTCAATTTTGTACGTTTCCTCCTTACTCACCCATGTTTGCTGATTGCCTAATGTATCGGGCACTGTTCTCAATACCTGGAATTCATCAGTAAATTTCAAACTTTTGCTATCATGGAGCTCATACTTTGGCAAATCAAAGCTGGGTCTCTGTCATCTGCACCTCATCCTACGTACTGGACTCTACCATTTCCCGAAACAGGAAGCCTTCTCTCTGGTTGCTAAAGTTGCATCATTTTATTAAATCCTCCTAATAAGCCATCAAAGTGGTGTGGCAGATGGTGTGTTCCAAAGATGAGTGTCCTAACATCTCCCATTCCAATGGGCTTTTATGCAGTTGGAACTTGCACCTCCAAAGTCATTTTCTCTACCTGCTTAAATTTGGGTGGGCTCTAAGGAAAGAATGGCAGATGACACAAGTGACTCTCAGGTATAGTGTTGAATTGTCCTGGCAGCCTCCATTTCTGCACTCCCTGCCTCTTGGAATCCAGCCACCATGTGAGCCTGCCATGCTGCGAGAAGCCCAAGCCACATAGAAAGGACAAGTATAGGGGCGCCTTGGTGGCTCAGGTGGTTAATCAACCAACTTGGGCTCAGGTCATGATCTCACGGTTGGTGGATTCAGGGTCCCATGTCAGACTGTGCCGACAGCTCAGAGCCTAGAGCCTGCTTTGGATTCTGTGTCTCCCTCTCTCTCTCTGCCTCTCCCCCGATCTCTCTCTCTCTCTCTCTGTCTCGCTCTCTCTCTCTCAGAAATAAACATTAAAACAATTTTAAGGAAAGACGAGGGTATGTGCATGGTTTGAGAGTCCCGAATGAACTTTGACAAGCATCCAGAGGATTCTTAATAACCAACTCACGGTTATTTAAGTCATCTCCAACCATTTGAATCTTCCCAGTTGAGCCATAGGCACTGTAGACAGGAAAATAAGTCATTTCCACTACACCCTGCCATGACTGTTGACTCGCTGAAGCCAGGAGTGTAATAAAATGGTTGTTGTTTTGTGCCACTAACTTTGGGGGATTTATTATGCCGTGTTGGATAACAAAATAAAACAGGGTCAATGATAAATAGTGAATTGGCCAGGGGTGCTCTTTTTAATGGAATGTCAGGTAAGGAGATGGCTTTGGATCTGAGCACTGAATGGTGACCAAGAATCTACACGGGAAGACCTGGGAGAGGAGACTTCCAGGCAGAAGGAACAGCCAGAGCAAAGGCCCTGAGGCAGGACTGTGCCTGACGTGCGCGGGAACAGCTAGGAAGCCCACTGTGGCGGGAACAGAGGGGGCAGGTGGACGGTGAGATGCGGGAGGTAACAGGAGCACATTGGGCAGGATCTGATGAGTCAGTGTGAATAGCTGGGGGTTTGGGGTAGTGGTTAATAGAAAGCCACTTGAGGTCACTGAAATAGCACCAAATCCCAGTCAGTGCAGCCTACGCTTCTCCACTTCTATCTAGCTCCACAATCCCCATCCTCGCCCAAGCCAACCCTAGAGGCCTCTGCCAGCTTCCCAGTCACGTTCCTCCTTCCAATTTCTACACCACAATCATAGCTTAAAATCTTCCCCTGACTTTATCCTGAAGACAGAAAAATGTCCAATCCCCAAATGTGCACGGGAGGCCTTCATAATTTCTCTAACCTCATTCCCTACCACTGTCTGCCTCACTAGTCCCCTCCAACCACACTGGTCCTCCCTGGGGTGCAAACACACCTGGACTGTTCCCACCTCGGGGCCTTTTGCACCTGCTGTGCCCTCTGTCTGGAATGTCTTCCTCCCAGATATCCTTGAGGCTGGATTTTTGTTAGCATTCAAATTTCACCACATGTGCTACCTTCTAAGAGAAGATATCCATGACCACCACTTAAAAATAGACACGCCCCCACCAGGGGTGCCTGGGGTGCTCAGTTGGTTAAGTGTCTGACACTTGGTTTCAGTTCAGATCATAATCTCACGGCTCATGAGATGAAGCCTGGCGTTGGGCTCTGCACTGACAGCACAGAGCCTGCTTGGGATTCTCTCTCTCCTTCTCTCTGCCCCTCTCCTGTCCACACTCTCTGCCTCTCAAAATAAATAAATAAAAATTTAAAAAATAGACCCCCCCATTGTCTAGAACATCTCCCACATATTTCTTTCACAACATTTGTAATGGTTAATTTTGTATGTCAACTTGGCTAAGCCACAGTCCCCAGATATTTGGCCACACATCAGTCTAAATTTTGCTGTGAAGGTATTCTTTTAGATGACTCATGTTTAAACTAGTAGCAGATTTTGAACAAAGCATATTGCCCCCCGTAATGTGGTTGGGCCTCATCCAATCAGTTGATGTCCTTCAGGGAAAAAGACTGAAGTTCCTCAGAGGTAGAAGGAATTCTGCCCCAAGAATGCCTTCAGGGCGGCACCTGAGTTGTGTGAGCCATCTCCTCAAAATAAATCTCTCTACACATACATGCTTATCCCATGGGTTCTGTTTCTCTGCAGAACTCTGACTAATATTTAGTTATTTAGAATAATATTTAAATAAAATATTATTTAATTATTATTTATTTAATTTATATTAAATTAATTAATATTTATTTAAATATTTAAATATAATTAATTAATATTTAAATATAATTAATTAATATTATATTAATATTTAAATATAATTAATTAATATTATATTAATATTTAAATATAATTAATTAATATTTATTTAAATATTATTTAATTATTAATTATTTAATATTATTTAAATAATATTTAGTTATTTAGAAGGGAGATGAGTAGTATTTTCTGTAAAGGTCCAGACAATAAATATTTTAGGTTTCATGGGCTATATGGCCTCCGTCACAGCTGCTCAACTCCACTGCTGGGCCATGAGAGCAACTATTCACGATACATAAACAAATGCTCATTCATGGCCATGTTCCAATAAGGCTTCACTTGCAGAAACAGGTGATGGGCTGCCGACCCCTGATCTAGAATACAAGCAGAACCCCAGCCTCTCTTCCTTACCCTGTGTCCCCAGTACCTAGAAACATGCTGACAGATTAAAAACCTCCAGTAAATATTTGTTGAGTAAATAAATGAGCGAATGAAAAGGTGTTGTCCCATCTCACTCTGGTAAGTCTTAACAGCCTAACTTTAATCAGCAACAATGTGTAATCTTTAAGCTTTAATATCTCCCTGAAAGATTGATAATGGAGGGTTTTACTCGATCTGAGGGAGTGTTCTTATAGATTTTATTAGTCATGTATTTAAATATCAAATCAAAAATTTGCTAAAGCCTTTCTAGGGAAATGATTTAGACTAATTCTCGAGTCTTTTGTTTGTTCTCTTAGCTCTGAATCTTTAGGTATTGGTTCTTTTCTGCTGATGTGGAGTTCGGGGTATGTCTCTCATAGCGTTGATTTTTTTGGTCTCATGCCCCGTGATTCTTAGTTGTCTGTTCAGCTTTGAGTTTGAAAATTACAATTCTCCTGGGGCACCTGTGGTCTCAGACAGCGGAGCATTGCAACTCTTGATCTCAGGGTGTCATAAGTCTTGAGTCCTGCGTTGGGAATAGAGACTACTTAAAAATAAATAAATAAATAAACTTAAAAAAAAAAAACAATTCTCCTGCCTGTTCTATTTGCTATAACTTGACTCAGGAGAGGAGTGATAAGTTACATCCACTGATGTAGCCTAAGGATAAATTATATCATTGGGTTTGCTCAGTATGTGGATCAGAAGAGAAGGTAGGGCTAACGCAGCTAGTTTCCATGTGTGTCTTTCTTTCCTTCTTTCTTTCTTTCCTTCTTTCTTTCTTTCTTTCTTTCCTTCTTTCTTTCCTTCTTTCCTTCTTTCTTTGTTTCCTTCCTTCCTTTCTTCCTTCTTTCTTCTTCCTTTCTTCCTCCCTTCCTTCTTTCTTTCTTTCTCTTTCCTTCTTTCTCTTTCCTTCCTTCCTTTCTTCTTCTTTCTCTCTTCTTCCTTCCTTCCTTCCTTTCTTTCTTCTTCCTTCTTTCCTTCCTTCTTTCCTTCCTTTATTCCTTCCTTCCTTCTTTCTTTCTTTCTTTCTTTCTATTCATGCTTTCCTTCCTTCTTTCCCTCCTTCCTTCCTTTCTTTCTTCTTCCTTCTTTCCTTCCTTCTTTCCTTCTTTCTTTCCTTCCTTCCTTTCTTCTTTCTCTTTCTTTCTTTCTTTCTTTCTTCTTCCTTCTTTCTTTCCTTTCTTCCTTCCTTCCTTTCTTTCTCTTTCTTTCTTTCTTCTTCCTTCCTTCCTTCCTTCCTTCTTTCTTTCTCCTTTCTTTTTCTCTTTCTCTTTCTTGAGTATAGTTGACACCCAATGTTACACTAGTTTCAGATGCACAACATAGTGATGCAATAAGTCTGTGTCTTACACTTTGCTCAGCACAAGTGCAGCCACCCCCTGTCAGCATGCAATGCTATCACAACAACATTGACAATATTCTTTATGCTGTGCTTTTCATCCCCACAATTTATTCATTCCATAACTGGAAACCTCCATCTCCCACTGCTCTTCCTCCATTTTGTCCAATCCCCTCACCCTCTTGTGTTTCTTTCTAAGTAATCACCTTGATAAATACCCCAAAACTTCCTCCTATTTCTTGAATCCACTCACACCACATTTGGAATTTCCTAGAACTGCCCCAGCCTTTGGGGTTTTGGTTTCCTCTGGGTTTGTTTCTTAATAATCTTGTTCTTGTCTGACTCATCTTAAATAAATACTTACAGTTTATATTCTCGTATAGGGGCCGGGGTGGGGAGCGAATGGTGAAGAAAATGGGACAAAATGTTAACAACGGATGCATCTGGATGAAGGGTATGTGGTTGTTCTTTCTACCCTTTTTATTCATGTAACTTTTCTTGAAATCTGAAATTATTCCCAAACACTCTTTCTTCTATTATGGAATGCTTCTCGAATTTGCACATCCCCGTTACACAGGCTGCATGCCAGTCTTCTCTGTTTCCTTCCAGTTTTAGTGTCTATGCTGCCAAAGTGAGCTCCAAATACTCACTCCTTTAAATTTTTTAATGTTTATTTACTTTTGAGACAGAGAGAGACAGAGCATGAGCAGGGGAGGGGCAGAGAGAGAAGGAGACACAGAATCCGAAGCAGGCTCCAGGCTCTGAGCTGTCAGCACAGAGCCCGACGCGGGGCTCAAACCCACAAACCGTGAGATCATGACCTGAGCTAAAGTCAGGCACTTAACCGACTGAGCCACCCAGGCGCCCCAAATACTTACTTCTTTAAGAGAAGTTGCCTGTAGAGACCATCTCAAAGTCTTAGCTTGTCACTAATTTCTCAAGCCACTCTGATGCAACTTGATTCATTCATTTATGCCCTTGAGAAGAGTTAACCACTCATGATTTTGATGATTCAAACTCTGGAGGATATTTTTGGTTCTCATCTTAGCGGACTTTTTGCAGTATCAGATATCATTGAGCACAACTTCCTCCTTTGAAGCACATTCCTTGGGATCTTGACTTTCCTCTTTCTTGTCTGGCTGCTCCTCTCGCTGGCTTTTGTGTACATCTGACCACCTACTGAACCATTACATCAAGCACCTCTCAGTGCTTGATCTGAGACCCTCTTTTCTGCCACCTCTTCACTTGTTATTCTAAGACATCTCATCCTTGCCCCGAACATCCTTTATACAAATATACCAACAACTCTTAAATCTCCATCCTAGCCAAAGAGCTTGCATAGCCGCAGAACCAACTTAATATTCCCACATGGCCACCTCAGAGGCACGTGGAAATTCCATTCATCCCAAAGTGAACTAAGAGTTTCCAGGGCCCCCAAATCCCTAAATACCTCTTAGTTGCACGAGCCACAAGTCTTGGCTTCTCTTCCTCCTCCCTCTCGCCCATATTCAAAGCTTTGGCAACTCCTGTTCCTTTCTGTCTCTCTCTTATATGCACACACTCCCTCTCCATCTTCAGACCTAACACTCCATCCCAAACCTCCTGCTCTCTCTCGGCCGAGTAATCCCATGGGCCTCCTTGCCTCTACTCTCTGCTTTTCATTGTAATTTGACATCCCTGCCACAGAGATCTAGTCAAAAAGCTAATCTGACCTCTTGTATTCCTAACAGTCCATTATGCTCAGGGTAAAACTGGCTGGCATCCTCGAGCTGGTATGGTCTAATCCCTTCCCCCCATTTCACACTGTTGTGGTCACTCTCCTACCTCTGGCTTTTGTATATGCTGCCCTGCCCACCTGGAACTCACTTCCTCAAACCTTCTCTTTGCCTGATGCACCTGGGACCTTTGATATCGTCTCTCTGTGACCCAACTGATAATAGCTTCCATATTTTGAGTGAAGTACAAGGCACTATGCTATTAAGCCCATTCACTGACTGAATACTCCCAAATGCCCATGAGACACAAAATGTTTTCCAATTTTACAGGTGAAGACACACTAGGCACAGAGAGGTCAATGCACTTGCACAAGGGTGCACAGCTTAGCCAGCACTGGCAGAATGAGGGCTTGAACTCAGCTCTGTGTGAGTCTAAAAATGCACACTCTGTATGACCCAGCAAGTCCACTTCCTGGTATATATCCAAGAGAGTTGAAATCAGGATTCCCCAAGAAATATCTACAGTCTCATGTTCACCGAAGCATCATTCACAATGGCCAAGATCTGGGAACAACCTAAATGACTCCTGACAGATAATGAAAATGTGGTGTAGCCATATCATGGGATACCACTCAGCCCTAAAAGAGAAGGAGGGGCACCTGGGTGGCTCCACTGGCTAAGCATCTGACTTGGGCTCAGGTCATGATCTCATCGTTTGTGGGTACAAGCCCCGTGTCGGGCTCTGCGCTGAACTGACCGCTCGGAGCCTGGAATCTGCCTCGGATTCTGTGTCTCCCTCTCTCTCTGCCCCTCCATACTCGTACTCTGTCTCTCAAAAAAAAAAAAAAAAAAAAGTTAACAATTTTTTAAAAAGAAAAGGAAACCCTGCCCCTTGCAGCAACACAGATGAACCTGGAAGACGTTATACTAAGTGAAGTAAGACAGACACAGACTGTGAGACAAATACCGAAGATTTTCTTGGTACGTGGTATCTAAAGTCGTCAGATTCGTAGAAATCTGACCCCAGGGGCAACCGGGTAATTGTTCACATTCAGTGGGGGCAGAGGGTCTGTAATGCAAGACGAAGATGTTGTAGACTTCCCCTGTACAATGTTATGCCTGTAGCTGACAAGGGGAAGTGTTGTGCACTTCTGATATTGTTAACAGGGTAGCTCTCACGTTAAGTATTCTGAACATCATTTTCAAAAATGCTCTGTGACCCATCTCTGCTCCTTCCTCACCATACTGCTCCCAGCACATGCACACACACACACACACACACACACACGGGAAGCTGCTGCAAGGCTTCAGGCTTTCCACTCAGCTTCCATCACTGGAAATTCATCCCACAACGCTGCTGGTGGGGAGGTGGGAGGGTGCAGGGTCTCTGCTCAGTGTCTTCAGACCCACACCCATCCTGGGTAGCAGAGGTTTCCTGGCAGACTGAGTCAGAGACTGAGGGAAGCAAGAGAGGGATGAGAAGAGCCTTGACTCTTCGCAGAGAGGTTGGAAACTGCACTTGAAAAGTCTGAGAACCCTCAGCCAGGAAACCCCCCTCCAAAGGGTCCTGCCCCTGGGATGGTGTGGGTGGGCCATCACCACTTTGTACGTCCCACCTCTTGTGAAGGGTCTGGATTTACATCCCACTCTCTCATACAACGCCACAATCCCTGGTCCCAAACCCTAGAAGTCAAATATGTTTTGGAATCCAGTATTTACACTGGTAATAGATAGATAGATAGAGATATAGACAGATATCTAGATATCTATCTCTATATATCTGACCTCACCCCCAACACAGGGCTAGTAAACTCTAGTAAATTCCTAAAATAAAACACTAGCAGCATCTTTGTTCTATGAGGTGACTCCGGGGGGTGGGGGAAGGGGACTCTGATGACTCCTTGCTGGTGGCTGAGAATTGCTTATTGGTGTCAGGAAAAGCCTCCACAGATTTGGTGGCCAGAAGAATCAGCAGTGGTTTTGTGTGAGTAATAAAGCAGACTCGTACCATATATATTACATCATATTAAAGGGGACTCATACAGTATATATTATACATATATTACCACCACATACCACAGGCTTCTGGAACAGCACCCATTAATCAAGCATACTAACATCCCTGTTATAGGAATATTTGAGCTAAGGAATAAGTAAAAATCATAAACACATTCACATGAGTTCAGTCCATTTGGGCTGCTGAAGGAGTTTACGAAGATTTTTCTGTTTGGGGATTTTATAGTTGTGGATGCAGGACTATGAATCCATGGTCGTCTTTTTTTTTGTTTTTTTAGGCTTTTTTATTTTTGTTTTTATTTTATTTTTTGAGAGAGAGAGAGAGAGAGAGAGAGAGAGTAGGGGAGCAGCAGAGGGAGAGAGAGAATCTTAAGCAGGCTCCACACTCAACGCAGAGCCCAACATGGGGCTAGATTGCACAACCAACCAAGAGATCATCAAGACGGGAGCCCTGACTGAGCCACCCAGGCGCCCCTCTGTGGTTGTCTTTGCAACACCACATCTTTCTAGAATTGCCTTTGTAACTTTATAACCCCTATCTTGGCAAGGGTGTCTTTTTGACATCACAGATGTGCCATTGTACCCCCTCTCCTTTGTTGTTTTCTTTTTAAGCTTATTTTTGAAAGAGAGAGAGAGAGAGAGAGAGTAGGGGAGCAGCAGAGGGAGAGAGAGAATCCCAAGCAGGCTCCACACTGTCAGCACAGAGCCCAATGAAGGGGTCTATTTCATGAACCATGAGCTCATGACCTGAGCCGAAATCAAGAGTTGGACGCTTAATGGACTGAGCCACTCAAGCATTCCATTGTTTCTTTGTCACACACCCATATGTCACTGTAGAATGCCATGTGTGAGTTGGTGTGAAATGTATCGAGTGCTTATCAAGAGCCTGGCACTGTGCATTAAGTGTCTCTTAAATGCAACGGAATCCTGTAACCATCTGTATCAGTTGGCTAAGGCTATCACAACAAAGTAGCACAAACTGGGTGTCTTAAACAAAATATGTATTCTCTCACGGTTCCGGAGACCAAAAGTCCAAAATCAAAGTGTGGTCAGGACTGGTTCTCTCTGAGGCTGCAAGGGAGGGGTCTGTCCCAGGCCTTGGTTTATCGATGTGCCTCCTCACCATCACATGGCATTCTCCCTGTGTGTGCGTGTGTCTATCTCCAGACTTCCCCTTTCTACAAGGATGCCAGTCATACTGGATTAGGGCCAGGCCTAATGACCTCCTTTTAACACAATTACCTCTGTAAAGACCCTACCTCCAAATACAGTCACATTCTGAGGTCCTGAGCAGGTAGGGCTTCCACATATGAATGGGGGGGGGAGGGGGAACACTATTCGACCCCAACTTTTCTGTATTCTATGAGGTCACTTGGAAGTGACTAGGGCTCCAGGAAGCCTGGTTCTACAACTCACTCTGTTATTAGCTGTGTGATCTTGGGCTAACCTCCCTCGGCCTTCGTTTCTTTGCCTGTAAAATGAGAATTAAAATAAAATAGTAGCTTCCTGCCAGAGTCTTTGCAAAGCAATTAGTGCCTGGGAACAGTAAGCATTAATAAATGTCAGCTGTAATTACTGTCACTGTTGTCGAATTCCATCTGTATACCTTGGGTATTGGTAACATCCTACGACATTATGCGGCCTAAGTATCCTTGTCGTGGGACACGCCCAGACCCAAAGAACCCAGGAAGTAGGACAGACTCTCAGACCCCAAAACTACCAAGAAAGGCACCAACAACCTTGAAGGCCTGCATCCTCGAGCAGCATGGAACAGAACCCACCCCAGAAGGAAATTCATGGGAGGGCACCCAAGTTTCTCAGGCTGCTAAGGGTAGACACTAAATGTACTAGGTTGAATAATGTCGCCCACCCCCACCCCCGCCGCGGGGTGGGGTGGGGTGGGGTGTGGGGTGTTCGTGTCCTTTCTGGAACCTGAGAGTGTGACCTTATTTGGATATAGGGTCTTTGCAGATATTACCAGTTAAATTAAGATGAGGTTATACTGAAGTAGGAAGTTGGACGCTCTCCATCCAGTAAGAGCAGTGTCCTTATGCAAACAGAAGAGAAACAGGAGACACACAGAAGGGAAACAGTCATGCCACAATGGAGGCAGAGATGAGAGTAACGTCAGTAGCCAGGAAAGGAACGCAAAGGAGGGCCAGCACCCACCAGAAGCTGGAAGAGGCAGGGCTGTTGGAGAGAGCCTGGCCCTGCCAACACCTCGAATTCGGACTTCTGGCCTCCAGGACTGGCAGACAATAATTATCTGGTGCTTTAAGCCACCCAGTTTATGGCACTTTGTTGGAGCAGCCCCAGCAAACTAACGCCACTAGGGTTTCCCCACATCACCTGGAAGAAACAAGTAGGGAACCTAGGTAGCTCCTCTGTCTCTCTAGGGCTCTTTGGTCTCATCTGCGAATCCCCATACATCTTCCTTCCCCCTTTCTGTGTCTGCACGTGGCTCCCTCCATGCTTCTGTCTCACGTACAGCTTCCGATTCCTGATCAATACCCTCGGTAGAGCCAGGCCTGCCCCTGTTCCTGTGCAAGGGGACGTGATTGGCCCAGCTCAAGTCATGTGTCCACTCTGGTCCAATCAGCTTTCCCAGAGGACTTGCGTCACCGGGTGCTACTCAAAATAGGCAACAACCGGGCTTCCAGGGTAGCCTGGACCAAGGGTTCTGGGAACGCCCTTCCTCCAACAACCCTGGAGGTGCACCAAGGGCAAGGTTTTGGACAGCAAGGGCAGAAGTCCAGAGGAAGCATCTAGCAATGGGGGCAGGCGGTAACAGGCATTTGCCAGCGTGTGACCCAGACTAAAGCGATCTTGGACAAACGGCCACAATGATCACTCTGAAGTGCGGCACCACACACACACACACACACACACACACACACACACACACATTCTTTCCCTTTTACTTAACCACACCCTTGAGTATGGGAGGTCCTTGATCGGCTCTGGTGCATGACTCAAACACCCTCCTCCTGAGTGCCCCCCCCCCCCCCCACTGTGGACTCCCAGCCTCCAGCAGGTCTGACAGGAGGTGGGGGTTTCCAGAGCCACTCCAAACGGGCTTCTGCCTGTAAGCCCCCTTAATAAACCCCCTTAATAAACCGTTTCTCATGGAGCTGGACTGGCAGACCTTTTTCTCCCGTCTTAACAGCTCCTTGGGCCTTTAGAGGTCATTTTGCACTTGCTTCCTTTTCACAGAACAATCAATTCGTTTGATAATTTCATTGCCAATATGGGGGGAGGTGGGGGACATTCACAGGTGTCAGCTCAATGCCAGTTCTGTCCACTCAGGAGGGACTCTTTGAGAACGGGTAGAAGTGAGTCAGGCAAACGGCATTCGCCTCCACATCCGCAGCCTCACTGCCCATCCCACAATCCCTGTCTGGCCAGTGCAGGCCACTCTCCCAACTCTGCCTCCCTCATTCCCTTACCTCCTCCTAAGGCCCCTCCAGGTCATCTGCTCTGTGGGGACTTCTCTGCCCACCCCAGCCCCTTTCGTCCTGAATAAGAAGCCAAGATTTAGGGGTGCCTGGGTGGCTCTGTCAGTTAAGCGTCGGACTTCAGCTCAGGTCATGATCTCACAGTTGATGGGTTCAAGCCCCGCATGGGACTCTGTGCTGACAGCTCAGAGCCAGGAGCCTGCTTCAGATTGTGTCTCCCTCTCTGCCCTTCCCCAGCTTGCTCTCTCTCTCTCTCTCTCTCAAAAATAAAGACATTAAAAAAATAAATAAGAAATTTAAAAAAATAAAAAACAAGCCAAGATCCAGCTGGTTTGTGTTGACCAGCAGGCAGACCTACATGGTGGGGACGTTATGGGGCTGGGGGAGCTGGCCTGGCCCGGAGACACTGGTGTGCTAGCAAATGCCTAACAACCAGCTCTCCAGAGGGGGGAAAATGACTATGTGCATTTATTATCAATTTTGTTGGCAAAAATGTGCAGCACAGAATCTGCGAAATACATATATAAAATACTTTTCATTGCAAATTCCATAGTCAATTCTGATTACCTCCCTTGATTTTTCCCACTCCTGTCCCCAGAGCCACCCAGGATTCCAAGTGACAACTGAATATTGGTTGATCCTGTTCCTTTAAAGACGCAGATGGCCTGGGATGACAAAGATGTCCACGCTCACTGGCTTGCCAGTCATGTTGAGCAACATCTTTGCTAAATCCGATAAATGGTCCAAAAACACAAGACTTCCTCAATTTTCCGTGTGCTATTCACAACGCAACAGGCCAAGACAAGACACACTTTTAAGCATAATCTACATGTTTAACATCATTTTCTCCATCGCTGTCTTAAACAGATGATCCACACACAATACATGAAGCCGACCTGAAGCATTTGCAGGCAGATGCCTCTTGGCTGATTTTAAGTTACCAGCGTGAGGTCACGGAACACAGTCGGCAAGCCAGGTCCTGCAGAATGGCGTTCCACGACACCTCCGCCACAGATACAAGAAGTAGGTGACTTCAGGAGCCCAAATAATAAGAAGATGGGAAAGAAATCCCTAAAGTATAGGATAGTTAGGTCTCACAGAAGGTAACTCACGCTGCCTGGCATGCAACAAAGCCTCAATATTTCGTAGTCATTAAGTTTGTAAGTATTGTTTAACCCTGTGCCACGCCCCACCTCACGCCCCCCGCGTGGTCTGGCCATACAGGGTCGCACGCAGTCATGGTTAACAGGGTCAAGCAGGCATACCTGACGGCCAGCTTGGCAAAAGCTGGGCTATCTGGCCTGCTCAGGGCTGTGTCCCCAACATCTCAAACAGTGCCTGACGACACAGGAGATGCTCAAAACAAACTCCATGCGTGAAGGTCACACAGCGTAGTCACACAGACCCCCAAAGACTAGCCCCTCGAAAGCCGCAGCAGGGCTGTGGATGAGTCTTTATTTCTCACATATTGACATAAATAGTTGTTTTTTGTTTTGTTTTGTTTTTTCCTGTTGTTTGCTGCTCTGTCTCCAGCCCTGCACAGGGCCTGGCATATAGAAGATGCTCAATAAATATACATTGAATGGATTAATACAGTGGACTAATATAAAGTACGCCGTTGAGCTCAGGCTCAGAATAAATACCAAAAGTTCGACTTGAGGCAGGAGTGGGAGAGAGTCCCATTGGAGAGTCCTCGAGGAGGGGGTCAGCAGCGGGGACCCCTGCCAAGCCGGGTGAGGTAGAGTGGCCGGGCGTCACCAACAGCCCCGGTGAAAGAAGGCAGCATTCATTCTCTGTCCGGCGGGGGGTACCCGGGCCCAGTGTCAATGGGCCATGGAGGCAGGGAGAGTCCAGCAGGGACTTTGGTGGCCACTCGGAAGAGGCCCAGGATCGTGGCGCCCTGCGCAAGCTGCCAGGCAGGGTGTGCCCCCGCCTCTGCGCGCAGGTGAACGCCCAGGCGCTGGCCTGCGCCCAGGTGCAGCAGGCTGCTTCGGAAACCAGAGGCTGAGTCCGGGGCTTTGGAGGATGGAGGCGGCAGGTCCAAGGTCAGGGCCAGGGCCGCAGCCCCAGCGCCCAGGGGCTGCAGGTGCAGGGCAACGGAGACAGAGCCCGAGCCGAAGCTGGATACCACCCGCTGCAGCTTCAGGTGCAAGAAAACATAGTAGACGCCAGGCTCTGCCACCATCAGCTCCCGCGAGTGCTGGTCGTAGCTCAGGCCGGGCCCCAGGAACACCCCTGCCAGGCCTGGGTCGCTGTACCAGCGCAGGGGCCCTTCAGTCAGCTGTACTGAAGGAGGGAGGAAGAAGAGGGGAGGTTGGCTGAGCACTGCTGGGGGGCAGAGGTGCAGGCCTGGGGAGGGGCGCTGGGGAGGTCTTGGAAGGAAGAGGTTCCCAGAGGGAGGTGAGGCTGGTAAGGGAAGGAAGGGGTTTGGCCAGGGAGGGCGGGGGGATCTGAGGGGCAGGGGGAGGCGCCTCAGAGAGGGAGGAGGTGGAGGGAGAGGTGGTGGGGGGAGGGTCTCAGGAAGCGGGAGAAGACAGAGGGGGAAGGGTGAGGAGGAGAGTCTGAAAGGGGGAGGGGAAAGGGAAGGGGGAGGGAGGGGAGAATAGGGAGGAAGCGTCTGGAAGGGGAAAGAGGTTAGAAGGAGGTCTCCAGAAGCAGCAAAGGGAACCGGGGGCGAAGGAGAGGAAAGTCCGGACCTCGGGGAACCCAGTGGGAGAGACAAGAGCAGGCTGGAGTCTGTGGGATCAAGCCACAGGTGCCAGGGCAGGGGTGGGGGTGGGGGCGTCTGAGGTAGGCACATTTGGAGGTCAGAAGAAGAAAAGCGGCACCCAGAGAGGGTCATGGGAAGGTCAGAAAGACAGAGAAGGTTCAAAGCGGTGAGGGGACAGCTCTTAGAGAGTGGGAGAAAGAGGGCCAGATGGGGGGAGTGGAGGCCTCCCTCTCCCGAGGGTTCCTCAGCCTCGTGGCCACCCCCGGCCCCCACGCCCCCCCCCCAAGGGAATGACGCAGGACACTCACCATCTTGGGCCACCAGCTGCGCGAACACGGCCTGCGAAGAGGAAAGGCGGAAAGTGGGATGCAGGCCCCCCCCTCCCGCTGCCGCAGTCCCGGGAGAGCGGGGGAGGGGGGGTCCCCGGGGTCCGCGCAGGCCTTGAGCCCCCCCGCCCCCGCCCCGCCGCGGGCTCCAAACGTTCAGCAGGAGCGCACACGCACACCCCAGGCTGGTGGCTCAAGCTGGCCCCAAGCCCTCGGGTCTGCCAGGGCAGAACCTCGTGGTTCAGTAAGGAGGAGAGGAACCCTCCGGGGGCCCCCTGGGGAGGGACAGGGGGACACCCCAAGGGTGCGGGAGAAAAACCGAGGTCCTCCGGAAGCTGAGAAAGAACCTCGAGTCCCCTCAGCGGTTCGAGATGACTAGCCCTCGGGGTCCGGGGCCCGGGATGCAGACGGGGTGCCGCCGGGAGGGGCCCTGCATAAGCAAGGGGTGCGCTCGGGGGCCCCGGGGCTGGGGCGCATCTCACCTGCGGAGAGTCGGGGAGGCGGGCGCGGGCGTCGGGCGGCTGCTCGGGGACGCGGGGGAGGCTGGGGCCCGGCGCCGCGGAGGCCGCGGGCGCGACCCAGGCGCTGAGCCAGCAGGCGGCGCAGGTGCCGGCGAGCAGCAGCAGCGCGACGCTGAGGGCCCAGGGCAGCGGGCGGCAGGCGGGGCCGGGGGGCGCGGGCGGCCGCTGGGCCTCGGGGTCCGGGACGGCGTCGGCGCGGGGGCACATGGCCGGCGGCGAGCGGCTGCAGCCGGGCCCGGGGCGCCGCGCTTTATAGCGACCCTCCGGAAGCCGCGTTTTCCGGGGCGGGGCGAGTGGGGATCCCGGCGTCCCGCCCCCCTCGGCCTTCCGTGCGAAGTTTCCCTAACTTTCTCTTCTCTGAATCTCCACTCTCCTTCTCCTTTCTCGCCCTCCGAGGGCCAGCCCACCGTTTCCTCTGCGTCCCTACTTGTCTCCCGTGCCTCCCGGCGATCTCTCTCCGCCTCTCTGTCTCTCTGGGTGTCTCTTAGTACCTCTGCACCGCCTCTTTTCCCTGTGCCTCGCTCGCTCGCTCTTTATCTGACCACTGTCTCCGTAGGAGGTCGCGCGGGATCTTTCCGTCTCTCGGCCTCATTATTTCCGTGCGTCTGCTTCTGTCTCCCCGTGACTCCTCCTGTCTCTCTAGGCCTCTGCCTCTCTGATTTTCTGTTTCTCAGTCTCTGTCTCTTTCCCTTCCTTCTTGCCACTCCCTAGCCCCCCGCCCCGCAGCGCTCCCCTAAATCCAGCATATCTGCGGAGGGGTCAGAGGACAGCCAGGCCTCAGCCCCCTTCGGCCCTCCCCCCCCCCCCAACCCTCCCTCACCTTCCCGGGGAGCCTTGGGCCTTCCCCATCTTGCCCCCACCCACCCACCCACCTGGGCGCTTCCCGGCAGGGGCCCCCTCTGGACCCCACAGGCAGAAGGCTGGAGAGTCCAGGTAGAGAAATCCCCCTTGTAGGGAAGAGCCAGCCCTGGCTAAAGCAGAGGAAACTCAAATTTCCCATTCGCTGTCCCTGGTAGAGGCGGAGGCGGAGGCGGGAGGAGGAGCGGAGCAGGGGCCAAAACTCGGCCCCAAAAGAGGAAGCCACCGTTCATTAAGAGACGGGCGGCCCTGGAAAAGTCCTGAGCTCCTACAAAAGCCCTGCTCTGCCCTGACCGGCCCGGCCGGGTGGCCACGCCAATCCTCTGACCCTCTGCAGGCCTCACTTTCCCTGTGGAAACTGGCGGGGCCCGCAGGACACCTGATCTCGGCCCTGCTTGGGCAGCCAGGAAATGCAGGGGGTGGGAAGGGGGGTTATGTTGGTTCAGCTAAGTATAGGATGGCACGCCCCTGCGTTCTACCTTGTTGTATTGGACCTCCCTGGGGAATTAGGGGAAGAAAACAATGATGACACTGGCCGTTGTTGGTGCACAGGTGCTAAGTGCTTCCGGTGTGAGTGGTTTATAAGGTGTGATACCCGAACCAACAGCAGCAGCAGCACCTGGGGATGTTAGTTATGCAAATTCTAGCACCACAAGCTAGACCTGCTGACGCTCTGGGAGCGTAAACTCTGGAGTCTCTGAGGAGTCTCCGTGGGGATGAGCCCTCCAGGCCACCGCATTGTGCCGGGCACTTGCCGCCCTGAATGTTCTTTCCCCAGACCGGCAGGCAGGGGACACCTTCTTGACGCTCACTTTCCGTTCCAGCGTCACTCTGGGCAGAGATGATGAGCCCAGCACCGGGTACACTGTGCTTTTTCCCGAAACCCCAGCGCGGTCACAGCTAGAGCAGTTGTTTTTGAAAACTGAGCCAAAATTGTCAGCCGGCGGGCTGGGGAGCCAAAATGATCTCTCTGGCACAATGCCGCCATCACCATCCCCCAAGGCACGGTGGTTGGTGGCCACCCCACCCCCCAGGGCTCCGAAAGAGAGTGCGGTGGGTGGCAGCTAAGGTCCAAGAGTCACCCTGGACATCAGAGCGTTAAGTACATCGGTGCCCCTGAATGCAGGAGCTGAAATGTCCCCACCGCAGCCCTCACCACCCCCACTCAGCACCCAGGACTGGGAAGATGCGACAGTAAAAGGCCCATCTCCTAGGAACGTGACCAACCAGGAAGGAAGATACACAGATACCGAGGCCAAAGGGCCCTCTTCTGATGGCATCACTCAGCCAAGAAGCTCACAGGCCATGGGCCAGTCTGGTTTTGTTTCGTTTTTTAAGGTTTTTTTTTAAATGTTGGGTCGCCTCGGTGGCTCAGTCGGTTGAGCATCTGTCTTCGGCTCAGGTCATGATCTCACAGCTCCTGGGTTCAAGCCCTGCATCAGCCTCTGTGCTGACAGCTCAGAGCCTGGAGCCTGCTTCGGATTCTGTGTCTCCCTCTCTCTCTGCCCCTTCCCCATTCACAGCCTCTCTCTCTCTCTCTCTCTCTCAATAAATAAAAACCAAAAGATTTTTTTTAATGTGTTTTATTTATTTTTGAGAGAGGGCACACAAGTGGGGGAGGGAGAGAGAAAATCCCAAGCAGGTTCCACATCGTCAGCACAGAGCCCCATGTAGTGAGAACAAGACTGGGCTGAAATCAAGAGTCAGAAGCTCAACCAACTGAGCCACCGGGGGCCCCTTGGGCCAGTCTGTTTATTATTAAGTCCTACCCCCACAGTAGGCCCACAGCCAAGGATTGCCTCCGCTGACAACAATGGTATTTGGGGGACCACAAGCATCACCTTCTCCAATGACCTGCATGAAAGTGTCCCCCCCTGGGGTCCCGGGTGACACTGCCCCTGCTGAGTTTCCTTGAGAGCATTTCCACCATCTGAAATATTCTTATTTCTTTATTTCCTTGCTGGTTTTGCCTACAAAATTGTTATCTCCTGAAGAGAAGCATTTCATCTGCTTTGTGACCCTTCTGCCTCCAGTGCCCAGAAAATGGCAAGCCTCCGTAATATTCATTGAATGAATGAATGAATGAACGAGTGAAGTCTAGCATGACAGTTACCTACACAGGCTCTAGAGGTCAAGAAACCACAGTCCACGAGCTACAAAATTTTCGTTCCATTTTTTTCCGGTTTTGAGTGGCCGGGGAAAGTCAAAAGAAGAATTATTTCATGGCAAATGTGCAAATTACATGAAAGTCAAATGTGAGTGTCCACAAATAAAGTTCTGTTGGCACGTGGCCACGCCCATTCATTTGAGGGTTGCCTATGACCATATTTCCAATACTACAGCAGAGCTGAGCAGTTGCGACCGAGTCTGGCCCACAAAGCCCAAGGTATTTACTCTCTCTTGTCCATTTCAGGAAAAAAAAAAAAAAAAAAAGTTGCTATCTCTGCTCTTGAGTTTGGAATTTCAGCTCTCAAAGTTCTTGCTGTGTGATCTCAGGCAGCCTGCTTCACCTCCCTGAGCCTCATTTTTCCTATATGTTGAAGGGAATAAAAGTACGTCTCAAAGGCTAGTTGAGAGCTTGCCGTGAGCAGTGCTAGGCACAGAGTAAATGCTCAATAAAGGCGGGCTGGCATATATGATCACTGAATCTCTTACAGCCCCAGTACAACGTCAGCCCCGATATGTAGATGCAGAAACCAAGACTCCAACAGAACATTGAAGTCGATGAGCCTCAGTGACTCACGATGACTGTTCTGAACTCCTCCCTGCACCAAGGCACTTGGAAGAGTCCTATACACTACCCCCCAAGGAGAGGAAACAAAGCCCAGCAGACCGGGGAAGGATCAGGCCACAGCCAGGGAGTGCCATGACGCGCTGCTGTGGTCGGGACATCTGAGCCAGGCAGCCCTGCCCACCGTGAGGCTCTCACCATCACCCTGCTGGCATCCCACGTTCGCTGGAGTAGCACCTCTGTGTTCAGCTGTCTCCCCAAGGCGAGCGTGGGCCCAGTTTTCCTTGCCTTTAGGGGTAGGACCTGACTCCTCACCCTTATCATCACAGCGTTTAAGGGGGGGGGGGGGTGGCGCTGGGCAGGAAGTAGTTGGAGGGAGGAGTACCATGCCTTCCCCCTAGGAAGCCCGGTGAACAGGTACCTCCCCAGGAGGTATGCCTTGATTTTTCTTAGCAAAATTCAGTTCCTGATCTCTGGGTTCTACACTGCTCCCCAGCCCCTGCAGGTGGCCGTCCCCCCAGCCTGTGTCAACTTCTAGCTGGCCTGGATCCTCTGTCTCCCCTAGGGCAGAGGCAAAGCGTAACAGAGACTGTTAGTGATTGATGTCCGCTGAGCAAGTACACGAGGGAGAGAGCAAGCAAATGGGGGGGGGGGGGAGGGGTGTGGTAAACAAGAAGGAGAAAAAAGGGAAGAATCAAATCAAAGAGAGTTGGTCTTGAGCCATGGCAATGTTAACATGTGTGGAAGGAGGAAAGAGACACAGAAGGGGGACTCGTGTTATACAAGTTAGCCAAGTCTCTGGAAAAGCTAGGTTCGGGTCTCTGTAGCCCTAGATAGGACGGAAAAACATAGGGCCCCATACGTGAGCGTGTGTATCTGTGGTGTTGTGTCAGCACTACAATGCATGGTCGTGCAAAGCAATTCAGCCTTGTGGAGTTGGAGTGCGTGACCAGCTACTCCAGAATCATGTGTTTCCAATGTGACGTTGCACACTTAGGAATGAGGAAAGGGTATGGGGGGGAAGGGGGTCCCGTATATGCACAGCTATGTCCCTGCTTGAGAAACAGCACTAGCACACGATCCAAACTGCTCAGCTTCTAAGCCCAGCTCTGCCTCTTGCTAGTTGCATGATCTTGAGCAAATTCCTTCCCCTCTCTGTGCCTCGGTTTTCCCATCTGGGAAGTGTGGCTACCACCAGTGACCACCTCGTAAGATTATTGTCCAGGACTGGGAGCCAGAACAGCGCCCGGCCTGGCATATAAGGTGCTCCACACAGTTAGCCATCATTGTTACCAGTGGGGCTGACAGTCTGGTTCTCCTCGTGAACATACCACCAGGGTCCAAAACCTAGTGTGGACATCTGAACAGAGAGGCAGACAGGCAGGAATGTCTGTTGCAAAAGTGTTGGGATTGCAAACGGCCAAAGCAGCCGTTGAAAAAGAAATGGACAGATTACTCTTCATAGAATCAATTTGGTAATCAAGCTGTGCATGAGGTTGAGTCACCTCCTTGGGGCTCGAGAGAGATCTCTAGGGGCTAGGAAAACTAATTAAGCTGCAGGATGCCTTGTACTGAAATACGTGTTTTGCTTTAGAGCGGAGATATATTTGCACAGCACATTTCTAGAAGGTATATATATAAAAAAAAAAAAAAAAAAAAAAAACAGAGGAATCTGCGGTGAGCAAATGTGGCTCTTTCACTGTATATGCTTTCGCCCACCTGCATTTTCCATGTGCTACTGTTTTGCTTTGTTTTGTTTTGTTTTGTTTTTATGTTAAGCACGGAATTGTGGTCAGGTGTGCACACACGTAGAAAGAAACCAGTAGCCCGAGCTGAAGAAGGGAAAATTTAGCACCAATGACATCAAGGGCAGGAAATGGTGTTTCCCTGCTAAGGGCAGTAGAAGGACACAGGGATGGGGAAGGCCCAGGCAGACCAGGGCCAGCCCCCAGGACCCCTCAGAGGGGCCTGGCATGAGAAGCCAGATCATTCTGCTGGGAAGCAAGCCCAACTGCCCCAGGAAGGAAGTCCCAGGAGGGCCACCACCTGGAAGGGACTCTCCAACTTGCTCAGGGAGGCAGCCACAAAGCAGATAGACAAAGGGGTACCACAGACACCTCCATTCAAGTCATACACAATCACACGAAACAAGACACACACACACACACACACACACACACACACACACACACACACACACATTGAGACTCATACCTGGACACATACTCGTAGATACACAAGAGCAGCCATCAAATCTATACACATACCCACTAACACATAAACAGCGTCAAAGAGACTCAAACCCCCTGGGATATACAATCAGAGACACACAGTATCAGACACCCAGAGACCACCGGAGGCACATAAGTCACACACTGGCGCAAGCTGACCTAGAGAGACACGCAAGACACTTGGAACAAAGACGCAAAGTACAAGGGAACAAACCCAAAGGAACCCAGGCCCATCCTTCAAATCGCCCAAGATCCACCCCCCTCCTAAGTGGGGACCCAGGCTCTCCCGGGGCCCTGTCTTACACTTCCTTGAGGAATCTGTAGGTCCCTTTCCTTGGCAGCGGCACCCAATGTAGGCCGCGGGCGACCCCTGGTGGATCAGGAGCCTCAACCCCCGACTGCAAAGCGAGTGGGCGTAGGGGGACGGTCTACCTGAGGGTAGAGAGAAGGTGCTTCTAGGTCTTTGGTCTCAGTGCAAAGGCGGGTGAGGAAGGGGCGTGGCGACGGGGGAGCGGGGAGACGGGCGGCCGGAGCCCGATCAGTCAGGCCTTGAGCCCGGAAACAGAGCCGGGAAGCTGCAGTGGGACGGAAGACCCTCAACCGCCCGGCCCCAACGACCTAGCCCCGCGCCCCTGCCCTGCGCTGCCCGCGGTACCTCGGAACACCCAGTGAGCCGGGAGGCGGATTCCCATTGGTCCGCGGCCGACCAATGAGACGCGTCTAGGGTGCTCGGCAGGGCGGGGCGATCGGTAGCGCTGAGGGAGGGGTGCTCGCCCGCCCCGCCTGGCTCTCGGCCAGAAAATGACCACCAAAGACTCGTCCAAGTTCTGGAATGTCCAGGGCAGAGGCCGCTGGTGCGAGAGAATTACCAGCCATCGCCGACGTGACTTTGACCCTAAGAAAGGTGGGTCGGCCCCTTCCAGGTCTGACCCTTCTCCCAAGCCCTGACCATTCTCCAGCCCCGCCCACTTATGTGTCATTATCCCCCAGGCCCCGCCCACTTCCCCCTGCCGTCAGCCACCCGGGCCCCGCCTATTCCCACTCCGAGTCCCGCCCACATCCTCCCATCCCCTTCCCAGGCCTAGTCCCACTCCCCAGTCCCACCCACTTCCCAAACATCCCCCCCCAACCCTCGCCCCAAGTCCCGCCTACTACTCCGTCATTCTCCCTGGGCTCCGCCCAGTTGTCCAGCCATCAGCCTCCCCATCCCGCCCACTTCTCTGTCATTCTCCCCAGGCCTCGCCCACTTCCCCCAGCTCTTGACTTCCAGGCCCTGCTTACCCCCCCACACCCCCCCTCGGTCTCGTCCACCTCGGGTCATTCTCACCAGATTCTGCCCACTTCCCAGCCATCAGCCTCCAGGCCCTCTGCCCACTCGCCTGCCCCACTTACTTTGGTACCTCTCTTAGTCCAGAACCACCCTCTTCCCAGGCCCCGTCCTTCTGTTTCCTATCTAAAGTCCTCTCCCCTTTCCTGGTTCCACCTTTCAGGAACTCTGCGTCCCCTTCTCAGGCCAAGCCTTCAAACCATTCCCATCCCTAGTCTGACTTCCTCGGGCGCTCTGTGGCCTGCGGGGCCTCTGGTCACTTTATCTAATTCCTTTAGGCCCCGCCCCTTTTGTTCCACCCTTCCTTCTTCCAGGCGCCCCCCCCCACACACACACACACACACGCTATCAAGGCCCTACCCCAAAGCCACCAAGTTCCTGGTGTGGGATGGAGGTGGAGGGGCTCCTCGCTACTGGAGCTAGGGAGGTCTCCGTTTCCCCAGCCCTGCCCTTCCTCTGGAAGGCCCTAACCCTTTGGCCATCTAAGTACCTGCCTGCAGTGGGATCCCACCCCTGCCAGAGTGCTATTCACTGTCCAGGCCCGTCTCTCCCCTCTGTGGCCCCGTCCAGCTCACAGGACACTAATTCCAGTCCAGACGGGTGTGCCCACCCTGTCGCCCCGCAGTTGATGAATTTACCACATACCATTTTGGCCTTGCCCCAGCTCGTGATCTGGTACCAGTGCCTGGTCTGGGGACCCATGCAGGACACTCTTGCCCCACCTCCTGCTGCACATCTGGACCTCTAGGATGTTGGTGGCTTTGGACATATTCTGTCTGCTGCTGGGTGAGCCCCCTCCCCACCAGCCTTGAGCACCCCCCAATCACAACACCCAAAGATCTGTGGAGGGGTCTATCTACCTGTCTTTATCCAAGGGTCCTTGGACTGTTGGCTGGCTGGCTGCCGTTGGGCGTGTACTTGGGTCACATGTCTTCATCAGTGTATTTCTGGGGTGACTGGGTCAATGGGTGTCTGTGTGCATGGAGGAGAAAGGGACTCTCTACAAGTATGACCTGTCTTCCTGGGTCTGTGTGCCCAGAACAGCATCCGGCTGTGCATTTTTTTTTTTCTTTTTTGTCAGTCTTGCATATGACTTTATTTACCCCCTTCAACAATTTTTTTTTCAGTCTCTCGTATGATTTTATTCACTGTATGTCTTTTTGAGTTGTGTATCTGTGTGTCTATGGCAGGGAGAGAGTCTGTACTGCGTATCTCTGTGTATGTTTGGCTGTGTGTATTTGTAAGTGAGTCTCTGAGCCTATCTGTGTATCTGAGATTGGTCTGTGAGGTACTTATATCCATGTGAATGTACGATTCCAGGTATATATGTTCACGCATGCATGTCACATACGTGTGTACGTCAGTCTGTTTCTACATCTGGCTACATCTGTGCTGAGGTGTGAGTGTAGAGCTCATCTGGGTGCATCTGACTCTGTGATATGTATGCGTGTCTCCGGGTCTCTGTGTCATATGTTATTGTGTTGTTGTGTTGGATTGGCTTAGAGAGGTGTGTTTATTGTGCGTGACTTCTATGATTGAGCCTGGGACTAGGAATCTGGGTTGGGATGGATCTGATGGTATTTGCGTAGCCTGGTGTGTGTCTGGGTCTAGATGGGCCTATATGTGTTGCGGATATATTGTCGCACAGTGTTTCTGTGTGTGTGTGTCTGGGTCAGACTGTGTAGTTGTATTGTGTAATTGTGTATGTCGGACTCTGTGTGTGGATGTACGTCTACGGCCTGAGCTTGCCTGGAGTCTAGATGTGTGGCTGACATATGCCAGCCCCCCCCCCCCAATTCCCCAGTGGGTAGAGCTGGTGACCAAAGCCCCTTTGCTGGGAAGAGGAGGGCAGGTTGGGACACTAGCTTTGCCCTCTTAGCCCAGGAAGGGAGCTGGGGGCTGTAGGAAGCTAGGTTCCAACTACCTAGCTTCACCAGACTTCAGTGGGCAACAGGACGAGAGGGTGGCAGGCCTGGGAGTAAGCCTTTAGGGTGGGTGGGCCTGACAGCCTAAGACAGACCCCCCTGCCCTGCCTGACTTCAGGATGTGGTGTCAGGTGAGGAGCCCCAGGCCCTGCTCACACACAGTATTCACACCATTATCACCCAGCTCAGACACAGAGCCATAGATATAGGCACGAACACACACACATACCACACTTCCATGAACACACATGCATAATCACACACACGCACATGCGCGCACAACCACTATTCACACAACACATGCATGGTGCATACGTGCACGCACCAAGATGCACACGTCTGCCTTCACTGACATCCCCAAGCACACAGGTGCACATACCAAAACACCCACGTACACACAAACACACTTCCAAAAACACATGGTTCCACGCCTACAAAGACAGAGACTCACGCTCACCAAGAAAGAAACAGAAGGAGATTCACAGCCAGGAGCTCCTGGGTGGCTCAGTAGGTTAAGCGTCCGACTTCAGCTCAGGTCACCATCTCATGGTTTGTGAGTTCGAGCCCTGGATTGGGCTCTCTGCTGTCACTGCAGAGCCTGCTTTGGATCCTCTGTTCCTCCCTTCCCCACTTGCACTCTCTCTCTCTCTCTCAAGAATGAATAAAACATTTTAAGAAAAGAAAAGAAAGGAACCCCCTTACCCTTGCCGCCTCATTATTCTAACCCCTTACCCACTTTGTGCACAGGACCCCACCCACGCGTGGGTCCCTGGAGCTCTGTCCTCCTCTGGCCTTCTGTCCAGACCATCTTCCCCACACAGCCTTCCCCACCCTGCCACCACGTCCAGGCTGTGGAGATGCAGGCAGGAGAGACTGGCCAGAAGGCCTAAGGAGAGTCAGCGTCAGGCCAACTGTCCGCCCCAGGCAGTCAGCATCCCCAGTGAGCCGAGCGAGAGCGGTTTGTTCTTACCCTATATGCAGGGCTTCTCCTGAGATGACACTACCACCAAATACCCCCGGGGGGCCCATTACACCATCGAGGACTCAGCATTCACCATCGTGGGCTTCTGACTCTGCCCCTTCAGGGTGAGGGGCTGGCCACTTTCCGCCCGTGCAGTGGTGACACGCCACAGGCCAGCTTCCCCCCTTTTTTCTGGCAAAGCGTAAGCCGAAGGCAGGGGCAGGTACCAACTCTGCTCCCAACGAGATGGGAAATCGCGCTGCTCGACGGCACAGAACCCCTCTCTTTGAGGAACCACATGGTAAGGCTCACCCTTTGTTAACACAGAATAGAGGAAACGCCTGCCTCGGTGCCTTAGGCACAGAGGAAGCACAGCCCCGGTCCCCCCAACACACAGGGAAGCCCACCGCTCATACTGATAAAGCAGGATGCGGTGCTGCCCCTCTTCTGGGGAGCTGGGAAACCTCTTTCAAACATAGAGGGGACATCCTGCCTCTTTCTCCTGGTGAAAAGGAAAGTCGTTCCCCCCCACCCCCATTTTCTGACATTTGGGAGGAAGCCCACACGTTTCTCCTGGTGTAGCAGGAAGTCCCGCCCCTTCCGGATGTGGGACTCCCGCCCAAGTCTGACATAAAATAGGGGGATGCCCACCCTCCTTCTTGGTGACACGGGAAGCGATGCCCTTCTGCCTGGCTTGGTGGGAACCCAGCCCCTCCTGTCCCCATGACAGGGAGAAATGCAGATTGTCTGAGACACAGGCTTGGGGAGCTCCCACTCGTGCTGCACCCCTGCCCCCGGTGGTGACCCCTCCCCACTCCAGTGTGGCCCGCAGACCAGCCTGGGAGAGGTGGTCCGGGTCCAGGGCCTGCAGGTAAGCTTGCCAACCCTCACGAAGAGCCCTCACGTGGCCGTGGTCTCCAAGCATCTGGCACCTTCGTGTTTGGTGGCACAGGATGACCACAAGTCTCTTAAGGCCCCGCTTCCTGGCACGGTCCCTGCCCAACCCAGCTTCCTTCAGCTATGAGAGCAGCTACATCGCCGACACCTGCACCAGGCACCCCGAGAGTGTCCTCGATGCCAGGCGAGCGGGCGGGCATTGAGGGGAACCCAGGAAGCAGCCCCTGCCACACCCCAGCCGCATCTGAGGTCAGCAGGTGTCAGCCCTCCTCCGCCCCTCCCCCACCGGTCTCCCAGAAAATCTTTCGATTCTGAGCACGCCTCCTCGGGGATGTACTCCAAGGCGTATCTGGCGGCGAGTGTTAGTGGGAGGCGGGCCATCCACCGGGCAAGGCCAGAGAATGCTCCGTTGTCCCCCACCCCCACCAGCGCCAGGCACGGCTTCCACAGAGCTGGTGTATGCCCCTGGACTTGGGAGGGCTAGAATGGGGAGGGCCTATCTCCTCTTAAGGCTCATTCAGCATCCCTGTCCTGCAACAGCAATTTCCAGAACTCTCCGTCTCCCCCTCTCTGCAGCTGGAGAGGGCCCGTGCCAGGCTGGGTTCATGCCCAGGGCTGGACTCCGCCGGGGGCAGGGGGAAGGGAATTCGGGCCCAGTGGAGGTGGAGGTCTAAGGTCTGGGCGGAGAGGTGACAGGAGGAGCTGGGGAGAAGGGAAACCTCCGGAAAGGAGTCAATGACCCAGGGGACAAAGAGAGCACAGACTTGGGTGGTGGCATGAGATCTCGCACAGCGGAGCCAGCCCACAGCACTCAGGGAGCATGGTGGGCAGACACAATGGCACAGAGGCCAGGCCACGGAGCACGTGACAGTCACACGGCTCACACCAGCTACTGGTCACACCGGCAACATTTTCCTCCTGAAAGACGCCCATTTGACTGACAGCCTTCCCCTCCCCTCCCCCTTTTTTTAAAGACCAAGTAACCAAATAACTACCACCTCCCACAGTGATAAAAGATCAGGGGCTTGGGACCTGGAATGTATGGACTTTATTCCCAGCCTCAACTGTGTGTGAAATCCTCAACCTCCCAGGGCCTCCATTTCCCCACCTGTGAAATGGGCATATAAACAGCCTCTGCCTCCTAGGGTTGTGGTTTCACGAGCTGAAGCACAAATGAGCTGACACACTCAAAGCACTTAAACAGGATTTGGCTAAAATATCACCATTATCATTAATAATAGGCAAAACAGACTCCACCCCCGCCCCGAGGTGGACTGGGAGTTGGGGTGCATGTCAATGCCTTGAGACTCACAGATGGGGTGGCAGTGTGGCCCCCACACGGTGGACAGATCACACACAATTAGAAGGCAGGCCTTTCCTGGGTTTTGCAGACCTCAGAAAGGGTGGTCCGTTTAGTGAGCGGAATGTTCTGGGTCTCTGGGAATCCCCCCCACCTCACGAGTATTCCCCAAGTGCTGATGCCTGATTTCTCCTGAAATGCCCAGCAGCCGCTTCCCTGTGCTTTGCTGCTCATTCCGAGGTAGTAACTTAACCTGGTGTTTTAAAATGGGATTTTGCTTTCTGTGTTCCGTTGCAAAATCAGGAGCCCATCCTCTGCTCTTTCGGGGCTCCCCGATGACGCCAACCCGGTTCGATCGGGGCTGTGACCCCCAGCAAGAGGTGGGGGTACTGTGAGCTTCCCCACAGGGTCTCACCAGACTGCATGGGAAACCCTCTCTTCGGCATCCTACATGTCTCCCAACACTGGCGTGTGGTTCACAGCATAGAGCTAGCTCGCTTACAGTGCTGGTTTTGGGGGGGGGGGGGGGGGCAGAGCCAATAACCTCTTTAGAGGCTGAAATCCATTTCCATACAAAACTGGCAAGATAGAATGTCCTGCCTCACACTATGGCTGCCCAGGGCCGGGCAGGCAGATGGGTGCAAAACTGCAGTGGGGAGTCCTTCTGCATACCCGCTCCTGGGGCTTGAGACCCTGCGCAGCTGCCCCCAGCTCTGCGGGCAGACCCGCTCCTGAAGCCAAAAAAAAAAAACCAAAAAACAAAACCACACACAGGCTCTTAACAGCCCGTCATCCAGCTCCTTTTCGTTTCCCTGGCTCTATTCACTGGCCACGTCCGGATCTTGGACTCTCGGCACCACCGGTATAAATCTGGTCTTCGGATTCCCGCAGGGAGAGCCTTGATGGCTTTCTGGGTGGTAGGCGAAAGCATGCTACCAGGGAGGGTCGGCTTGCCTGGGGGCCTGGCACGTTTTACCTCCCAGGGTGGGGCAGCCATGGGATACAAGTGACATCAGCCCACCCCAACCCCCTCTGCCTTCATCCCTACAGGCTTTCTTCGTCTCTGGCTTCCTCACATCTCAGGCATTGCCAGCCAGGTCCCAGCAACCCCAGGGGCTGGAAGACCACCCTGACTCTCCATTCTCTTCCCCCTTGCCCTCCCTCTGCTCTCCTGAGGACCACCAGGGAGGCCCTGATGCAGACAGACATAGAGGACACCACAGAGCCCATACTCTCTAGAGACCGTCCCTTCCCAGGTACACTTCCCAGCAGGACGCCCTGCTCTCTGGGGCTCAATCCATGACCCAGATCAGCCCTGCCCTGGCGGAGTGACCCAGGGCATCCATTTTTCTGGGGCTGAGCCCCAAGTCAGCCCCTCCCAGCAGGGCCACTTCCATTTTTATATTTTTTATGACTCTTGCTATATGAAAAAATTACAGGGGCGCCTGGGTGGCGCCGTCGGTTAAGCGTCCGACTTCAGCCAGGTCACGATTTCGCGGTCCGGGAGTTCGAGCCCCGCGTCGGGCTCTGGGCTGATGGCTCAGAGCCTGGAGCCTGTTTCCGATTCTGTGTCTCCCTCTCTCTCTGCCCCTCCCCCGTTCATGCTCTGTCTCTCTCTGTCCCAAAAATAAATAAACGTTGAAAAAAAAATAAAAAAAAAATTACAAAATGCCAACGCGGAACTTTCGAGACATATTAACATGGGTCAGTGGAAATCCATGTCTCAGGGGTCAGTTATGACACACTGGGTTGTAACCTCAAAAGTCTAAATTGGGGTTTCTCCACTTTGGCGTTATTGACATTTGGAGTTTGGATAATTCTTTGCATTGTAGAGTGTTGGGTGGCATCCCTGGGCTCCACCCACTGGATGCCAGTAGCACCTCCAGGTCGTAATAAGCAAAAATGTCTCCAGACATTGGGAAGCGTCCCCTGGGGGAGCACAGCACCGCAGCTGAGACCCCCTGGGTTACAGGATCTCGCTGACACCACCCCTAAGAAATTCTGCCTTCATAATCATCTGACCTACTGTGAGCCCTGCACACATTTAAATACAAAACTTGGCGGGGGGGGGGCGGGTAGGCAAGAGGAAGTGACCCACAGATACGGGGGTGGGGGTCACCCTGGTTTAAACCATAAAACAGCTGTCTAACCCATCAGAAACCTATTGTGTCTAATGAGAGCTTGGGGGTCTCCATTTTTTTCCCCAATTAATAACACAAGGTTTCTCAGGCCTATTGCCATTTGGTGCCAGATCATTCTTGAGGCTGGGGGGGAGGGGGGAGGGATTAAACTGTGCGTTGTAGAATGTTTGGCAACATTCACCACTAGATGGCAGGACCACACACACCCCCTGTCTGGACATGACATGGCCAAGTGTCCCCCTGTTGAGAACCACGGGTCAAAACCAGAAGCCACGGCAAATGTGAGGTCCCAGCCATGTAGCCAACCTGACTAACCTCCCCCCCCCCCAATAGCTGGAGGCCACAGGGGATGCAGAGGAGGTGAGGAGGAGGCTTCTGCCCATGGCACAGCTAGAGGTCAGCAGAAGGTGGCCCCAAGGGGTCTGGCCTCCACTGGAGGCTCAGCACAGAAAGTCTTGTCCAGCCCCTGATAATAATTGTAATACCAACAGCTACAATGTATTGTTTACTCTGTGCAGAGAAAGTCGGGCCTGGCTTGTTAACTGGGCCATCTCATCAGACCCTCCCCATGGCCCTAGAGGGCAGGCATTGACCGCCCCATCTTGCAGATAAGGAAATTCAGCCAAAGACAAGCAAAGTGACCGTGCAAGGTCATTCAGCTAACAAGAAATGCCAAGGTAAGGCGAAGAGAGGTGCCTATTGGGGGGGGGGGGGGGGAGGAGGGTGGCAAGGCAGTCCCAGGGGCTATCTATCCATCCCATGTATAATCCAGCTGTAAATCTTACTCCTTGAGGTTCAACCCCAGGCAAGGCTGGAGTTGGCCGCACCTGCCAAGGACCCAAAGCCCAACAGAGGTGTCCAGGGGGAGCGCACTGTCCCCCACAACCTCCATCAGCGTCCACAAGCATCCCCAGCCAAACATGGAAGAAAAATCGTGGTGTCACTTACTATGCGGCTCCAGGACAAGTCCTCCAGGAACCGCCCGCCCCCCGCCCCCCAAAACAGACCGCAGCTCCGGAGCCCCCAGCTCGCCCCACTAGGGGTCCTCTCGGTTGTCGCAAGGGTTCTGGCAAAGGAGACCTACACGGAAGGAGGAGGCAGGCTACGGATGAGAAACTGAGGCAGGGCCGCCCGGGGGTGGGGGGGGGGGGCGTGGAGGATGGGGGAGAGACGGGATCGATCCGCAGCTCGTTTACTCGGCGCTCTCCCTTCCCCGCCCCATCCCCGCAAGACCCCGGTCGCCAGGCCCGGCTGGGAGCCGGGTGGAGCGGGTGGGGGAGGAAATGTTTAGGTGGAGCTCGAGGGGCCTCACCCCACGGCCCCGGCGTGCCCCAGCCTGGGTCCCCGGAGGTCTCCCAGCCGCGGGGGAGGGAGATCCCTCCACCCCGGCACCCTCCGTCCCGGGGCGGGACCAGGGGGCGGGGCGGGCCGGTGACCGGCCGTGACGCGGGCCCCGCCCGCTCATATAGAGGCGCCCCGGGGGCGCAGGGACCTTGCTTCGCCGCCGCCGCTGCCGCCGCCGCCGCGTCCACCTCCCGTCCCGCCGCCGCAGCTCCCAGCGCCAGCGCCGCCGCCGCGTCCACCGTCAGCACCAGCGCCATGCGGGAAATCGTGCACCTGCAGGCCGGCCAGTGCGGCAACCAGATCGGAGCCAAGGTGCGCGGGGGCTGGGGCCCCGGAGGCGGCCGAGAGGAGCCGAGCAGGTCCAAGGGCTCCGCAGAGCTCCCCCACCTGGGGCCTCTCGGAGGGATGGGGTCCCCGGGAGGCCAGGACCCCGGGGACGGTTAGGGGAGGGGGGGGGCGGGGGCAGGGCCAGGCTGGGAACAAAGAGGCCTGTGGGGGTGGGGCCCAGCCTTCCGTCCGCTGACCACAGCTGGCTGCACAGCTGGCCCACTGTCCTCTCCACGCGCACAAAGGGACCCTGCCCCTCCCCGCACGCTGCAGCCTGGGCGAGCTGACACCGGCAGGCTCGGCCGAGGTGGTGACTCGGCTCCACCCCCGCCCCCACCTCTCCCTTCTTGCTGCCTCATGCCTGCCCTCCCCACCATGCCTCTAGGTCCCCCCTTCGCCTTGCTGGGGGACAGGTGGCAGCTAGGAAGGCGGTTGGAGGTCGTGGGCCCGGAGAGGCAGGGACAGGTCTGGCCGCCCGCTTCTCCGCCCTCTGCCCTTACCCGTCCCTCCCCCCCTCCACCCCCGCCATCCCTCTAGTTTTGGGAGGTGATCAGTGATGAGCACGGCATCGACCCCACCGGCACATACCACGGAGACAGTGACCTGCAGCTGGAGAGAATCAACGTGTACTACAATGAGGCCACAGGTAGGGGCCCGGGGGCACCTGCGGAAGTGGGGGTGGGGAGGCTGGGAGGGGGCAGGATGCTGGTTCCTGGCACTCCCGCAACCCCCAGCCGCCCTCCATCTGCTTCCCTGCAGGAGGAAATTATGTTCCCAGAGCCGTGCTGGTGGACCTGGAGCCGGGCACCATGGACTCTGTCCGCTCTGGCCCCTTCGGCCAGATTTTCCGGCCCGACAACTTTGTTTTTGGTGAGTTCCAGGCACGGGAAGCCCCCTTGCTCCTTTCACTTCCAAATGCTTGGTGAAAAATCCCCCCACTTGGCTCGGGAGACTCTGGTGGCCACGGGGTCCCACGGCCCCGCGGGGGAGGCGAACAGGGCAGTCAGGGTTGTGATGGAGGACACACAGGCCACCGTGAGAGCCCAGGACGGGCATCTGATAGGGAGGAGGGTGGAGAGAAGGCTTCCTGGAGGAGGTGGCATTTTAATTTAACAGCATGGACTGGAGCCAGACTGTCTGGGTGAAAATGCCAGTTCTGCCATTTCACGCATTCAACAAGTAACGTATTGAGCACCTACGGCATACCGGGCCCTGCCGTTACCCCAGAAGAACAAAGCAGACAAGATTCTCTACCCTATCGGAGCCGACCTCCCAGGGGAGGGATGTGCAACAGAGAAGCTAAATAAGCACAACTCAGCCACTGATTGAAAGTCAACTGGGTGACCGTAGACAGGCTCCTTCAGCTCTCTGTGCCTGTCTCCACACCTTTAAAGCAGAGATTATAAAAAAGACCTACTCATCATCACAATCGTGAGGCTTAAAGCCGTGAATATGCAGAGCACCCAGAACCGTATCTAACAGAGAGGAAAAAGCACATAAGCATTTGTACTTTTCATTATCACGATCACTGTTAATACCTGCAGCCTAAAATATGAGCAGGACCCAGACTGACCAGGAGGCATTGAAGGGAGGAAAGATGTGCAAGACCGAGGGAACAGCACATGTGAAGAGAGCAGACACATTTGTGGCGCTCAGGTTCCTGGGGCACACACGCTCTGTGAACATCCTTCAGTGACACTGTTCCTAGTGCCTCCCAGGTCAGGCTGGCTGCACACACCCACCCACCTGGCCTCAGACCCCGGGGCTCCACCCTCTCCCCCAGCACCCCGGGAACCTCTCTTCCTCAGAGCAGGGTGGTTTATGGAGTCTGAAGTCTACGCGTTGACAGGACAGGCTGTGTGACCTTGGACAAACAACTTCCCCTCTCTGGTCTGTGTGATGACTCAGCAAGATAACGATGCTCCCGTGTGGGTATGGCATACAATACGTCCTCGGGATATGGCTGTGGAAGGACTGAATAATGTTGACCAAAGGGTGTGAGGGAGTCTAGGAAAACTATGGGTGGCTCCATTGGGACCAATAGATTTGAAGGCTTCTGGGAGCCTGGGTGGGGAGGCAGTGTTAAAAGCGTGGAGTCAGGAGACAGACTGCCAGGCAATCCCGTTTCTCTCTGAGGAGGTGACATGGCACAAAGACCTGAAAGAAAAGTCAGCTATGTGAGTACCTGGGGGTAAGGGCATCCCAGTCAGAATGAACAGCAGGCGCAAAGGTCCTGGGGCAGCACCAGGCCTGGTGTGCTGGAGGAACTGCAAGGAGCCCGATGTGGTTAGAGCAGAGTGGACGAGGGAGAGAGAGGGAGGAGGTGAGTGCAGGCACGAGACAGGGTAGGGGCAGGTTGTTCAGGGCTCTGTGGGCTGCACGGAAGACCTGGGCTTGTACCCCCAGGGAAGTGGGAGCCCTGGAGGGTTGTGGGTAGGGGAGGGTGGGACATGATTCAGGTGCTCACAGACGCCCTCTGGCTGCTGGCAGGAGAACAGACTGTTCTGTAGAGGGTGGGGAGGCCGGTGGGAACCAGTCCAGAACAGGGTCGATGAGGTCAGACCAGGGTGGAGTCAAAGGAGGGAATGAGAAGAAATGTTAACCTTTTCACAAAAATACCGGCCCATCCACTAATACTAATCCTTGCCCTCCTGGAGGTCACATTTCCCGGTGAGATTACAGACAATGAACATGAGTAACAAGAACACGTAAGTTTGTCAGTGCTTCGGGGGGGAAAAAAAAAAAAAAAAAAGGCAAGGAAGAGGAATAAGAAATGGGAGGAAAGCCTCAGTGAGAGTGACCAAGCCCTGAAGGAGGTGAGAGAGCCATGCGGGTATCTGCGGGAAGACCATTTCGGGCAGAGGGAATGCATGTGCAAAGGCCCTGGGGCAGGACTGGGCCTGGGGTGTTGGAGGAACAGCAAGGAGGACCCTCTGGTTGGAGAAGAGTGAGCCAGAAAAGAGGAGACAGAGGAGGTGAGAGCAGGGAGAGGGGCTCGCAGGTCCTGCAGGGCCCTGTGGGCCGAGTCGGGGCGGAGAGGCTTGGGCTTTTATTCAAAGACCCAGCTGGTTTTTGAGCTTAAAGCAGGAGGCTTCTGGGCCAAAGCGGGACATGAATGGCTTCCGGCTTTCCCAGGATCCCCTCTGGCTGCTGGATGAGAAGCCAGCAAGGATAGAGGCAGACCGCAAGAACGACCCACAGTAACGCTAACACAGTAATAATTTCATTGCTGTTATTCGACTCCTGGGATGGCCGGGGTGAGGGGGAGCTCTCCCCGTAACCCCCCTGTGCGCTCTCCACCCCCACCCCCACCCCGTCCCGTCCCGTCGCGCCCCGTCCCCTTCCCTCTGCAGGCCAGTCGGGAGCCGGCAACAACTGGGCCAAGGGCCATTACACGGAGGGCGCCGAGCTGGTGGACGCCGTCCTGGACGTGGTGCGCAAGGAGGCCGAGAGTTGTGACTGCCTGCAGGGCTTCCAGCTGACCCACTCGCTGGGCGGGGGCACGGGGTCCGGGATGGGCACCCTCCTCATCAGCAAGATCCGCGAGGAGTTCCCCGACCGGATCATGAACACCTTCAGCGTGGTGCCGTCGCCCAAGGTGTCGGACACGGTGGTGGAGCCCTACAACGCCACGCTGTCGGTGCACCAGCTGGTGGAGAACACGGACGAGACGTACTGCATCGACAACGAGGCCCTGTACGACATCTGCTTCCGCACCCTGAAGCTGACCACGCCCACCTACGGCGACCTCAACCACCTGGTGTCGGCCACCATGAGCGGCGTCACCACCTGCCTGCGCTTCCCGGGCCAGCTGAACGCCGACCTGCGCAAGCTGGCCGTGAACATGGTGCCCTTCCCGCGCCTGCATTTCTTCATGCCGGGCTTCGCGCCGCTCACCAGCCGCGGCAGCCAGCAGTACCGCGCGCTCACGGTGCCCGAGCTGACCCAGCAGATGTTCGACGCCAAGAACATGATGGCCGCGTGCGACCCGCGCCACGGCCGCTACCTGACGGTGGCCGCCGTGTTCCGCGGCCGCATGTCCATGAAGGAGGTGGACGAGCAGATGCTGAGCGTGCAAAGCAAGAACAGCAGCTACTTCGTCGAGTGGATCCCCAACAACGTCAAGACCGCCGTGTGCGACATCCCGCCGCGCGGCCTCAAGATGGCCGCCACCTTCATCGGCAACAGCACGGCCATCCAGGAGCTGTTCAAGCGCATCTCGGAGCAGTTCACGGCCATGTTCCGGCGCAAGGCCTTCCTGCACTGGTACACGGGCGAGGGCATGGACGAGATGGAGTTCACCGAGGCCGAGAGCAACATGAACGACCTGGTGTCCGAGTACCAGCAGTACCAGGACGCCACGGCCGAGGAGGGCGAGTTCGAGGAGGAGGCGGAGGAGGAGGTGGCCTAGGCCCCGCCCCGCGCTGCGACCCGGCCTCGCCCCGCCTCTGGGCCCGCCCCTCCGAGCCTCGCGCTTCCCGGGTGACCTTTGACCCGCGGGCGCCGCTCTCCGGCCGACCCCCGTCCGCCCTCCCCGTAGCTCTTCCAACGTGGACGCACGCACCCCCTCGTGAGCCCCACCGTTAACTCTCCGGGAGCCTCCCTTCGCGCGGACCTCTCCTTCACCTTTGACCTCCCCCACGGACCCCACTGTGCTCCCAGTTTACTTTCCACCCCTCTGGCCTTGCCCCGCCTCCCCCAGGACTGCCTCGTCTCCCTCTGGCTCCCGCCCCTCCCCTCTCTCCCCGCCCCTCCCTCCCCTCGGCCCTAGCCAACCTCGGTTTGCCAGGGTGGTGGGGGGCTGGCTGCCGCCGCCCGAGGAAGAAGCCCTGGAGCATGTGAGCAAAAGGCGTTGCGCCCTCCAGCCTCCCCGGCCTCCTCCCCTCTGCTTCACCCGCAATAAATAAACCGGTGGCCTGCCAGGTGTCTGCCCCGTGCGTTGTATCATCTCCCTGCGGGAGGGTCAGCAAGGGAGCTTTATGGGATGGACCTGGGTGCTGAAGGGACATCTGATCTGGGGGTGCTGGGGAGGGCGGCAGAGATTTCGGAGAGGGACAGCGCAGGCTGTATCGCTAACTAACTGTGGTGGTGAGTAAGCCTCTTGTGGTCTCAGCCTCCCGTTTGTTCAGATGGGGTGGGTAGACGGAGGGCATCAGTACCCTTCCATAGTCAGCTGGGGCATCCTCACAGCATGGTGGCAGGTTCCCCGTGAGCAGACATCCCAGGAGAGCAGGGCAGACTACGTTGCCTTTTTCTGACCCAGCTGCAGAAGTCACATAGCGTCCTCTGGACTCCTGATCGACGGGGTCACAAAGGCCCACCCAGGCTCAAGGGGGTAGGATGTACCCCTTGAGGGTAGAGAAGAAAGATTCCAGAAGGGCATGTGGGATGGGAGACATCTCTGTGACCATCTTTGGAAATTGCGATTTGCTGCACAGTCTTGCCCAACGTCCCATGGCCATCAAGCAGTGAGGTTGGGGTTCTCGACACATTAAGTCTAGAATTCTGATTCCCCTTTGTCAGCCAGAGCTCAGGACAAGGACCATCATAGGCGTATTAAGCAGAAAGGGATTTAATACAAGGATTTGGGGGCTTCCGGCATTGTTAGAGGGACTAAGAGAGCGGACCACAGGCCAGTATTTCTTTTTAGTCAGTGTGCCGAAGAATCACCGGCAAGGGGTGCCAGACTGGCTCAGTCGGCACAGCATACCACCCTTGGCCTCAGGCTTGTCAGTTCAAGCCCGAAGTTGGGTGTAAAGCTTACATTAAAAAAAATAATGGGGGGGGGGGCGCCTGGGTGGCTCAGTTAGGCGTCCAAATCTTGATTTCAGCTCCGGTCATAATCTCGCGGTTCATGAGTTCAAGCCCCATTTCGGGCTCTGGGCTGACTATATGGAGACTTCTTGGGATATTCTCTCTCTCCCTCTCTCTCTGCCCCTTCCCTGCTTTCACACTCTCTCTCTCAAAATAAATTTTAAAAAAATAATGAAAAGTAAAAGAAAAAGAAAGGAAGGAAGGAAGGAAGAAAGAAAGAAAGAAAAAGAAAGAATCAATGAATCACCAGGAAAACTTGGCCAGAGCACAGCTTCCTGAGTCCCACCCTAGACTTCCTGGTTTAATAGGTTTTGGGGAGTAGGGCCCAAGACTTTACATTTTTTAAGATTTTATTTTTAAATAATCTCTACACCCAACATGGGGCTCAAACCCACAACCAAGAGTTGCACGCTCCACCAACTAAGCCAGCCAGGTGCCTCAGCCCTTGCATTTTTAAAAAACATTTTTAAAGTTTAGTTTACTTATTTCAAGGAGAGAGAGAGAGAGATCATGGGAGGGGCAGAGAGAGTGGGAGAGAGAGAGAGAGAGAGAGAGAGAGAATCCCAAGCAGGCTCCGCACTGTCAGCTCAGAGTCCGATGTGGGGTTTGAACTCATGAACCACGAGATCATGACCAGAACTGAAATCAAGAGTGTCTAACCGACTGAGCCACTCAGATGCCCCCAGACCTTGCATTTCTAACAAGCTCCCAGGTGATGCTGGGTGAGGCTACTGCCTCTGAGGCCACGTTCTGAGTAGCCCTGGAACAGGTCACAACACCACAGAGCTGAGCCACCGGGGAACTGCTTCCTCTGCTCGGTGGGAAAGGCACCGCCACCAGAATTACAGAATCCAAGCACACCTCCCGACGCCGCACAACGCTGGAAATAGGTACAAACGCACAGAGTTCTGCTTTCGCTTCTGCCTTGCAAATCTCTTGTGAGCATTTCTGGTTAGCAGAACCTCACGTGCTTCCAGAACCAGAGCGGCAAAGAAGTCTAGGAAATGCTTTGGCTTGTTGTGGGGTTTTGTGTTTTTGTGTCTTTCTGTTTTTTAATTTTCTGGCTTCTGCAATACCGAGGGAGGCAAACCAGGAGGAAGAGAAAGAAGGAGGAGAGTTGCTGAGAGCCAATCTGGTACGTCCACCCCACTCTGTGCTAGGCCACCGGACCCGGACTGGGGTTCCAGACCCCTGACTAACCGGGTCCCCCTGCAGCCTCGAGGAAGGAGTGTAGGGAACACAGCCTGGATGCCAGTCCCCAGCAACCCGCGTTTCAGCGAGCGCAGCACAGAGCTGGGTGGTAGATCAGAAAGACAATGGACTGACCAGGCAGTGAACGTGGCTCTCTTTACCCTCTCAGACCTAATGCGGCCGCAAAAGAACTCCCCGTTCTACTCCCAAAGCATCCCCTTCTCTGACAAATGGCAGCGTGCAGTGGCTCAGACCCCAAATCTGAATCAGCCTTGATTCCCTGTTTCCTGTGCCCAACACGCTCTTCCTACCTCTTGCTGAGTCTGGTTGTCTCTGTCTCCAAAAGACACCCCAAATTTGACCCCTTCTCTCCACTTGGCTGGACCCTGGTCTCAGCCTCCATTATTGCGCATCCAGACAACCCCCCTCCCGATCGCTTCCCTGGACCCCCTGCTGCCACCCCTGTCCCTTTAAAGTGTGTTCTTCATCCACATCAGCCGGAGAGGAGCCTTTGTATGCAAATAGCATGTGCGAAGCCTGCCCCTCCCTTGTTCAAAACCTTGCCACTCACACTCAGACTGAAACTCAAACTCTCACCTTGCTCTCCACCGGCCCCCTGCTGACTACCTCTCCATCATCCTCCCCCCTCACTCAACTAACTTGAAACTGCAGTGACCTTCTTTTTGTGGTCAATCAAATCAAGCTCGATTGAACCTCAGGGCCTTTGCACATGCTATTCTGCTACTTTGGTCTGCAGGCTTCAGTTCCAATGTCACTTCTCGGAGCGGCCTTCCCTGGCGAATCTAAAATTAGCACCCAGTCACTCTCCATTAACTATCTTGTTTCATTAACTCCTCATGCCTATTGCTAACTCCAATGATCTCGTCTTGTTTCTTGTCTGTCCTCTTCCTTGCCTACTGGAATGTAAACTTCATGAAGACAGGAATCTTGTCTACCTTGGTCACCACATGCCCAGAAGAGCCCGATACAACACAGACCCTCAAGTAATTCTTTGTTGAATGAATGAGCAACTCCACTGTACGTGTCCTGATTTCTCCACTTTAATAAATCTTTTTAACGTTTATTTAGTTTTGAGAGAGACAGAGCATGAGCAGGGGAGGGGCAGAGAGAGAGGAAGACACAGAATTCAAAGCCGGCTGCAGGCTCTGAGCTGTCAGCATAGATCCAGACACAGGGCTCAAACCCACAAACCGTGAGGTCGTGACCTGAGCTGAAGTTGGACACTTGACTGACTGAGTCACCCAGGCGCCCCGTGATTTCCTCATTTTAGAGTGGGAAAATGAAGGCCCAGAGAATAGAGAAGGTGCCTTCTCAGACTGCCCCCAGTGAGGCCCCTCTCACCTATTCATGCCCCCCGTGTGATCCCCTCCCACTGAGGGTGGGCTGGACCTGGTGATGGCTTCTCGACCTATCATCTTTGAGATGTCAAAGATGATGGGATGTCACTTCCAAGATTAAGTGACAAAAGACTGACTTCTGCCTTGATACGTTCTGTGGTCTTCTCAGCCTGCTTGCTGTGGTGAAGGAAGCAGCATGTTGGGAAGGTCCGTGTGGCAAAGCACCGAGGGCAGCCTCCAGCCAGCAGCCAGCGAGGACCTGAGACCCTCAGTCCCACAATCCACAGTGAACTGAATCCTGCCAACAGCCACCAAGTGAGCTTCCACGCAGACCATTTGCCGCCTGGTCCTTCGGATGAGACCACAGCCCAGGGGACACGTTGCTACAGCTGAGAGATCCTGCAGTAGAGGACCCAGCTGAGCTGTGCCCAGAGTCCGGGCCCCCACAGAAACTGCCAGACGACAAACGTGTGTTCTTTTATGCCGTTCGCTTTAGGGTGACTTGTTGCACGGCAATAGATAATTAATACAGAGAGGTCAACACTCAGCTGAACTTCCTCCCACAATAACAGACAGAACATATCAAAAGCATGATTCAGGCCCTCTCATCAAGGCTTCGCGGGATCTGTGAGACAGGCACCATCTCCATTGTGCTGCAGACACAGAAACTGAGCTGCAGAGAGAATCGCTCTTTGAGACCACACCTCAGGGACGGAATCTCCTCTATCAGCCCTGCCTCCTCGGTGTGCCATCGGGCATCTGTTCGGAACTGGGGTGGATTTCACATGAAGAGGGATTCAGGAAGCCTCTGCAGATCATTAGGGCTTCTGTAAGAGAATGCCATAAACTGGGTGGCTTATGAACAATACACATTTGCTTCTTGCAATTTTCAGGACTGGAAGTCCAACATCAAAGCACCGGTTGGGGCGCCTGGGTGGCGCAGTCGGTTAAGCGTCCGACTTCAGCCAGGTCACGATCTCGCGGTCCGTGAGTTCGAGCCCCGCGTCGGGCTCTGGGCTGATGGCTCCGAGCCTGGAGCCTGTTTCCGATTCTGTGTCTCCCTCTCTCTCTGCCCCTCCCCCGTTCATGCTCTGTCTCTCTCTGTCCCAAAAATAAATAAACGTTGAAAAAAAAAATTAAAAAAAAAAAAAAAAGCACCGGCAGACTTCGTGTCCAGTTGAGGACCCACTCCCTGGCTCATAGAGACCGCTGTCTCTTCACCGTGCCCTCCCGTGGCAGAAGCGGGGAGGGGGCTTTCTGGCATCTCATAAGGTCATTGATCCCACTCATGAGGGCTCTGCCCCCATGGCTCAATCGTCTCCCATTGGTCCCACCTCCTAATACCATCACCCTGGTGGCGGGGGTAGGATTTAATATGTAAATTTTGGGTGGACACAAACATTCAGTCTCTAGCAATGTCTAAGACTGTGCGAGAGAGAGACGGACGCCAAGTAATCTGCACCATCCATCTGCAGTCCTGGTTGTGGTCCAGCCTCCCTGGAGAGAAAGGGGGGCATGAAGCTCTCTGTTCAGTCTCATCTCCACTTGTGTCTTGGCTGGAGACCTTAGAGGTGTGTGTGTGTGTGTGTGTGTGTGTGTGTGTGTGTGTGGCCTGCCTCTACCTGTGTTCTGAGTGCTGTCTCTCCACCTCCCTGACTCCCCTACGTTCACTCTCCAGCCTAGCTCCCTCTGGTGGTCCTAAAGGGAATGGCTGATGCAGAAAGACCAAAGGAAAGTAGAGTTGAGCGAAGAGGAAGCATTTCAGGCAAATTGTGAATCTTTGGCTGCCACAGACAGAGGGAGGCCTGGGTATGATGTCAGGGGTCAGAGGTGCCTTGGCCTGCCAGGACAGTGCTGGGGGTCTGGCCTCCGAGCCCACCACCCATGCCCACCCATCCCTGGGAGGGCTAGGAGACAGGATGCCTGGGTCTCTCACAGTGGGTGGGGGCGGGGGCCTCCCTCCTGGGACGTCACCCGTTAAACTTCCTCTCCCGGCCACACAGGAAGCTGAGCCGGCTCAGGGCCCAGCCCTACGCAAGCACAGGCCCCCCAGGACCCCTAGGGCAAGGGCCCCACCGGCGGCCCTGCAGGGACCATGGGATCCAGAGCTGAGTAAGAGCTACACCCTCCCCCACTCTCTGGACCAAGATTCCCAGAGCAGGCCCCGGGCTGGGGCCAACGGGAGCCGGGCTGGGGCAGGCCCGGGAGGGGTTGTGAGCCACAGGGGCAGGTGGCTGGGACTGGGGCATGTCTCTCAGCCCCTCTTCCCTCTCTTTCTTTCTCCTTCTGGCTCCGGGTGACCAAGTTTGCAACTCTGAGCAGGCACCTCTTGGTGCATGAGCGTGATGAGGAACGTGGCTTCCGGGGGTCAGCAGGGAGCGGGGGTTGGGCGTGAGGGAAGACTGTGTGGGGTCCATGTGCCCGGGTGCTCATGTGGGACCATGTCAGCATGACAGTGAAGTGCTGGGGGGGTTCCCGCGTCGGGGGCTCTGTGTGTCTATAATCGCTCCCCATCCCTGCTGTCTCCCTTCTGGTCTCCCTGTCCCTGTCCCTGAGCCCAGGACCCAGCATCCTCTGTGGGGTGGGGGGTGGGGGGGCAAGCGAAGGCAGTAAAGAGTGCGGGGCCCCCAGGGGCACAAGGGCATGCTGCCCTCCTTCCTCTGATGACAAATTTGGGGTCAGCCCTTGGGCCGCCATGAAGTCTCCCAGCCAGAGACGCACGGGCAGGGTCTCTTGGTCTCCAGACCACAGAGATGCTCACACATTTACCCAGCCACGCTCACAGCCATGCAAGACGTTGCGGATGCTATTTGTCCCCACGCTGGCTGGGGCACACACACTCATCGACCGGACACCGACACTGGTCAGTCTCATCCTTCCAGGAAAACACAGGAGAGAATCACAAACACACACACCCCTGCATGTTCACCCAAGTCAGGCGCACACACACCCGTGTGCTCACCCAAGTCACACAGCCCATAAACACAAGTCACAGGCTCACACACGTCATGGCCACACATGCACACAAGTCACACTCGGTGCTTCACACTTCTCCGTCACACACACACCATCAATACTGTTGTTCGCACAGCATCCCACAACCTACTCACTGTCACAAACCATTGAGGTCACACACACAGGTACAGAGTTGCAGACACAACCACAGACACAGAAGGAAGCCCCTGGACCCACTAAAGCCCATTCCTGCCCCCACAGAGGGGGTCCACCTGCCGTGTTTGATTGGTTCTTCGAAGCAGCCCGCCCTGCCTCCCTGCAAGAAGGTGAGTTGGGGGCATCAGGTGGGGGTGGGGACGTGGAGGGCAAGTCTGGGGCCCTGAACTTAGAAGCCCGCTCTCCCACAGATCCCCCCATCCTGCGACAGTTTCCCCCAGACTTCAGGGACCAGGTATGCTGGCTGGTTCTTGGCTCCCCTGGGCCCAGGGCCAGTCCCCCCAGGGGAAGAGATTGTCTTGGCCAGGGGTGGGTGGGGCCTAACCCGAATGGCCAAGCAGTGTGCCCTCTCTCCATCCCCAGGAAGCTATGCAGATGGTGCCTAAATTCTGCTTCCCTTTTGATGTGGAAAGGTATGGAAGGAAGCCGACTTGCAGGAACCCAAGGACTCAGACTTCTCAGGGACCCCCACAAACACCCCGGGGACCCAGGGACTCAGGGACCCTGGTAACTAAGGATCTATACACCCAGAGCCCCAGACTGGTGGACACAGCAGTAGGAGTGTTGTTGGTGCTGGGGTGGGGGCGTGGTTCAGGGACCTGGGACCCTTGGGTCTCTGAGAGCCCTTCCCACCTCCAGGGAGCCCCCCAGCCCAGCTGTACAACATTTCACCTTTGCCCTCACCGACCTGAGCGGCACCCGCAGATTTGGTTTCTGCCACCTACGGGCTGGTGCCCACAGTTGCCTGTGCATCCTCAGGTGTGAGATTTGGGGCTCTGGTGGGGGGGGCGGGTGGGAAGGGCCTTGGCCTGGGGGCACTTCGTGGAACGTATGCGCCCTCTCCACAGCCATCTGCCTTGGTTCGAGGTGTTTTACAAGCTACTGAACACAGTGGGCGACCTCCTGGCCCAGGACCAAGTGAGACCAGCCTCCCTCTTCTTCCCGTGGGAGTCCCAGCCTCTACCCTCCCAAGCCCTCCACCAGGCTCAGAATTCCCAGGCCTGACCTGAGCCCCTCAGCTCCTCCCAGACCACCTAGCCCCAGCCAATCCTCAACCCCCCCCCCACCCCCCACCCCCCCACCCCCAGCTCAGACACTCCACCTCCACCCAGGTCTCTGAGGTCGAGGAACTTCTTCTAAATCTGCTGCAGCAGCCCCTGCCTGGGACCCAGGCCTCCGTGGAGCTGGTGAGTAGCCCCCAATCCCTGGGCGTCCGACCTTAGGTGGGTGGGGAGGCTGTACCCCAGCCCCGAGGACCACGCAGTTACACCTCTCTCCCAGGGCAGCGGAGTGACAATCTCCAGTGCACAAAGCATCCCGCCCCCTGCCCCTGGGAACAGCAGGCCGGTGAGCAGAACTGGGGACCCCGTTGGGCTGGGCCCCCAGGCAAGGCCAACCCCTGACTGATCGGTGCCCCCGCTCATCCCCCCCCCCCCACCAGCTCTCCTGCTTCGTAGCCCCCGACTCTGGCCGCCTGCCATCCATTCCTGAGAACGTGAGTGGACACCTGGGAGGGAGTTCTGGGGGCGGGGAGAGGTCCCGAAACCCGGAGGGGGCTGTCACATCTTGTGGTCCCTCGCGACCAGCGCTTCTCTCTGATCCTCAGAGGAACCTAACGGAGCTGGTGGTGGCGGTGACAGACGAGAACATCGTGGGGCTGTTCGCCGCGCTCCTGGCGGAGAGAAGGGTCCTTCTCACCGCCAGCAAGCTGAGCACCGTGAGGCGGGGCCAGCCGGGCCGGGGGTGGGGCTTCGCCCCTGGGGCCGTGACCACGGGACGGATTCCCAGTCTAATTCCTCTGGACGAGACCTGAGGCGAAGGCCTGGCTCTGCCCCTCTGAGCCTCAGGATGGAGGGGAATCCTGGCTCCGCCCTTAGCGGGGGGAATCGGCGTGGGCTGAGCTGTAGCGCCCCCTCTTTGGGAGCGCTTGGTCCAGACCCCACCCACTATGGGCCAGAACAAGGCTGGCTCCGCCCCTCTGGAGGGTGCAGTCGGGGAGGTGGGGGGGAGCTCTAAATTGTAGTTGGGTCTCTAGGAGGAGGACCCGGGTGGGGGAAGGGGGGCGGTGAGGAACGCCGGCTCCTCCCCTAGGGGCGGGACTAAGGAAGCTGAATTCTAGCCCCGCCTCTTTGTGGGTGGAGTTAGTGGGCTGTTCTACCAGTGCGGAGAGAGCTCCCCGAGGGTTGTATATTAGCCCCGCCCCCTAAGGGGAGCGCCTGAGACCCGCTGAGTCCTGGCTCCACCTGCTCCAAGCCCTGTAATTTGCCGAATTCTTGGCCGTCCCAGGATTCCTAAAGGGATTTGAGTTTTCACCTCTCACGCAGTAGGGGGTGGGCAAGGGGCGAGGAGGGGGAGAGAGGGACAGGAGACTGGGGACGTGGGGAATGGAGCCGGGAGAGCCACCGTCCCGAAGAGGTTCCTTGAAGCTGGGGGTCCAGGCCCTGACTCCACGGCCCCCCACCTGTCCCCAGCTGACTTCGTGCGTCCACGCGTCCTGCGCCCTCCTGTACCCCATGCACTGGGAGCACGTGCTGATCCCCACGCTGCCGCCGCATCTGCTGGACTACTGCTGGTGAGGGGCGGGGGCCGGGCTTGGGGAAGAGGCCTGGGGTCCTGGGGACCCCTGGGCGGCGCCTGCATGACCCTGTCCCCTCGGTCGTCTGCAGTGCGCCCATGCCCTACCTCATCGGAGTGCACTCCAGTCTCGCCGAGGTGAGTGAGAGCGGACCTGGACCGCAGCGGCCTGCGGGATTCCCCTCTTTTTGACCCCCAAATAACTGCCCCCGCCAGAGATCCTCGGGCCCTGAGCGGCCTTCCCCACCCTCACTCCCCAATGCAGAGAGTGCGGGAGAAAGCCCTGGAGGAAGTCGTGATGATGAACGTGGACTCCAATACCTTAGAGACGCCCTTCGACGACGTGCAAGCGTTGCCCCCAGACGTGGTCAGTGTTACCCCCTTCTCTGCTCCCCCACCCTCCCCGCGTGGTGGAGGGGAGGCCCCACACCCGCCGGCTCACAGCTGCCCCCTTGTCCTCCAGGTGTCCCTGCTGAGGCTGCGGCTAAGGAAGGTTGCCCTGGCGCCCGGGGAAGGGGTGTCCCGTCTCTTCCTCAAAGCCCAGGCCCTGCTCTTCGGGGGATACCGCGATGCGCTCGTCTGCAGCCCGGTGAGCAGCGGGTAGGCCGAGGGAGAGGCCTCGTGGGTCCCTGAAGGATTAATAATAATAATAATAATAAATGCCTAGCCTTTATGGAGCGCTTACTCTGTGCCTCTGTTTGCCCATCTGTAAAATGGGATCCCACTAGCACCCTCACAAAAGGGTCCCGTGAGTCAGTGAATGCACATATGCAAAATGTTTGGGTAGTGCCTAGCACACCGTGAGCACCCAATAAATGCTAGGTTTTTCTGTTACTATGATCTCACTTAATGCTCACAACAGTGTGGTAAGCTAGATACCATTATGGTCCCATTTTACTTATGAGGAAACCAAGGCTTGGAGAAGTCCCACAGCAGGTAAGTGTTGAAGCCAGGACTTCAGGATCTGCTGACTCTCAAACTTCCCCACCCCCGTTTTCACAACTATTCTAAAAATGGGGGGGGGGGTCTATCGTGTGAGCATCTGACATTCCTGTTGGCTCTGCCTTTACAACACATCCCAAATCTCCCCTCCTCTGTCTCCACCCTGCTCTGGCCCCCGTGACTGCTCGCCTGGATTAGGACTTTCATCTCCCTCGAGTTCTCTCTCAAGGGGCTCCCACCCTCGCCCCCTACTGTCTGTCCCCCCCCATGGTGAGCACCTGAGTCAGGTCCCACCCTCCTTCTCCTCAAAGGCTCCCACCTCCCTGCGGCCCACGAGACCCTGCGCAAGATCAGGCACACAGTAGGCGCTCAACCTTGCTACATAGATATGTGAGCCAATAAGGGAGACAGTTGGGGTCCAGGAGAGCCACGGGAAGATCAGGTCACGGGTCTTTTTTTTTTTCTAGGGTCAGCCTGTGACCTTCAGTGAAGAGGCCTTCTTGGCCCAGAAGCCGGGGGCGCCCCTGCAGGCCTTCCATCGGAGGGCTGTGCACCTGCAGCTGTTCAAACAGGTGCGCCAGAACCCTGAGGGCGGGGCTGGGGCCGGGGGCGGGGCTAAGTAGGGGCTGGGGAGGACAACCCTGGGTCCCTGGGAGCGAGCCGGACCCCGAGGGGCGGATGCCTGGGTTCCATGGGCGAGACTAGAGTCGGTCCAGCGGGGGGTCCCGCCCTCAGGGTCCCCGGGTGGGGGAGGCATGACTGAACTGTGTCGCTAAAGATGGGAGCCCCTGACTCCTGGGCTCCCGAGGGATGAGATCTACTCCCAGGTTCCTGGGGAGATTGGGGTGGGACTAAATTCCTGGGTCCCTGAGGATGGAGCATCCAGGGTCAGGGGTGGGTGGGTGTACGTGCGGGGCTCTGAAGGAGGCGTGTCCTGAGTGCGCCCTCCCCTTGCCGGAGAGGAGGTGGGCGGGGACTCCTGGGTTATCGGGACGTGGAGGAGAAGCGGGGCCGGATTTCTGGGGTTCTTGGGAGGTGGGCTGGACTCCAGGGTCCATCAGTGTAGGGATGGGTTCTCGGGTCCCTGAAGGTGGGGTCGACTTGGAGGGAGGCCTGTCTGGAGTGTCAGAGTCCCACTTCCGGATCCCTATGAGGGGCGGGGTCTGGTCCCGGACTGGTCCTGACTTGGTGCGGGGTGGGGGGAGGTTTCCTGGCTTCCTGAGGCGCCTCCAGACTCCTGGGTCCCGCAGGGGAGTCCCTTGGAGGGGCCAGGGATGGCACGGAGGCCAGGGATGCAGGGCCAGCAGAATCCTGGGTCCTCCAATTCAAAAGTGGCGGAGGCAGCCCTTTTCTGACCCTTCCCCCACCCCCAGTTCATCGAAGGCCGACTGGAGAAGCTGAACACAGGAGAGGGCTTCTCAGATCTCTTTGAGCAGGAGATCACCTGCAATGGGGCCTCCTCAGGTGAGCCCTGTGTCTAGCCCGGAGCCCCGCCCCACCAGCACCCCCCGCCTGAGCCAGCCAGCCAGCCAGCCAGCCGTGACCACCCCTCTCCTCACTGCAGGCGCTCTTTACTCCTACCAGCTCTGGGCAGACAACCTAAAGGTAGAACACCGCACTCTTAGTGTTTATTATGGGATTAACTTAGCCCCGTAACAGTCCCCAGGGAGGGTCACCGTTATGCTCATTTATAGACAGAAGAAATGGAGACTCAGCTAGGGAGAGGGGCTCGTCCAGCCTCACACAGCTGGGGTGACAAGGTCACCCCAGAGGCCCAAGTCTCTCTCCCTTGCCATTCTGTCTCCCCAGAAAGGTGGTGGTGCTCTCCTGCATTCGGTCAAGGCCAAGACTCAACCAGCTGTCAAAAACATGTACCGTTCGGTGAGGCTACACGACACAGGCCACCGACCGGGGGTCACGAAGACCAGGGGACAAGGCACATGTCAACCCCTCGTGGGGGACATTTTAACCTCACCTGTAAAGTGCAAACATGTCTTTTTATCAGAAGCAAGCCGGCGGTTAAATAAGTCTTCGCGCTTTTATTTTCCAGTTACCTGCTCATTTCTGCCAGGATCATTTCTTCCCCACTTAAAACTGACGACCAAGATTCATTGGCGAACATCTTTTGTCCTCAGACACTACGGTCCCAGCCTCTGCCCTTGTGTTTCTTTTTCTCCCGAGCCCCGAAGTTTCCTGTGGCCAACCTCTGCCGCACCAAATTGTCCCTTGGGTCTCATCTGTTGCTTGTCTTTTGAATGCTGACACCACTTACAGTGTTCTGTGTTTGCCACTCTCCGTTTCGTTTGGTGGTTATGTCCTCTAGGAATTCTTTTCTATTAGGCAAGGGGTGAGTCTGTGTTGACTTCTCAGGCGGTCCATGTAGCACGAACGTGAACAGATGGCAGGACAGTGATCCTAGGGGACGGAGAGCCGAGCTCTTGACTGCCCAGGTTCAAAGCACTGCGGAGTCTAATTCTCTTTGTGGCTCCTCCCGTAGGCCAAGAGCGGCTTGAAGGGTGTGCACAGCCTCCTGATGTACAAGGTAAGGCCGGTGGCCGACGGCCGGGGCAGCGGAGAAGGGCTCACCCACCCGGCTCACCCACCCTCTTCCTAGGATGGGGACTCTAGCCGGCAAAGGGGGGGCTCCCTGAGAGCCCCGTCCCTCACCAGCCGCTCAGATCGCCTGCAACAGCGCCTGCCTATCACCCAGCACTTTGGAAAGGTAAGTGCGTCTCCCCCAGCACCCTGCGACACTAACGCCACCTTGTCCTTCTCCCGTTCTGTCCACACGCAGACTTCTTCCTCACATGCTCACCTACCCCAGCGTTCGGTGCCCACTTACCACACACCCTCCTCCAGAAACCTGTGGTTCCTGAGGCCCCACCCTCCAAATCTGTCCTTCGCAGAACCGGCCCCTTCGCCCCAGCAGGAGACGGCGACTAGAAGAGAGACCTTCCGAGTCCCTGGAGCAAGGGTGAGACTCAAAGGCAGGGGGAGGGGGCAGGGAGGCCAGGTCCCTAAACTCCAGAACCTCCAGAGCAGTCCCATTAGGACTAGGGGTCTTGGGCAGACATCTGGGGCTGCCCATCCGTACCCAGGACACCTGCTCTGAGCCCTGAGGAGGCCCAGGACCCATGGGCAGAGGAAGCTCTGGACAGCAGCTTCCTGGGGTCTGGAGAAGAACTGGATTTGCTGGGCGAGATTCTGGACAGTCTGAGCCTGGGAGCCAGCAGGACAGGTAGCCTGCGGCCCAGCCAGAGCTTGGACTGCTGTCACAGAGAGGACACAGACAGCTGCTTCAGCTTGGTGAGAGCCCCAGCCCCCGTCCAACCCCCCTGCCCAAAGTCCATCAGACTTGTCAGCCTTCTCCAGCATCTAAAGGCCAGCAACTTGCCCGTTTCCCTTCCCCCACCCAGCCTGACGTAGCAGAAAGACCAAGATGGCAACCAGAAGATGAGAAACTTCCAGAGCCCCAGCCCCTGTCCCTGCCTGCTGACCTGCCATCTCAGCAAACCCTCCAGTCTTCAGATGCCGCGACCTCCTCAAAGGACCCTATTTCCCAGCCAGCCTTGGAGGCCAGCCAAGAAACCATCCTTCCGTCGCTGCCTTCACCAGCTTCTGCAGACCCCAGCAGCCGAGGGGACCCCGAGTCCAATCTTCTCATCCTACATCTCTCCCCTCCCCGCAAGGCAGCTGAAGACCCCAGAGCCCAGGAGAGCCCCCGCTCTCAGCTGTCCACAGCACCCACCCAGTCCAGCCCTCCAGAGAGCCCCCAACTTCTGGTCCCCACAAAGCCCAACTTGGATATTACCGGGACATCCCAACCCCTTGAGCCCCTTGATTCTTCCTCAGATCCTGGTTCCCCAGAGAACCCCAGGCCCCAGCCATCTGAGGTCATGCTGGCAGAACACGCTCATTTCCAGTGCCCCAAGGGGCCAGGAGCCCTCAGACCCCCTGCTGCACCTGACAGTGACTGGCAGGAGTCCCAGGCTAGGAGCCGGCCCAGAGTCGCTGAGCTTAAAAAGTGTTTTGAAGGTTAAGAATCAGGGTCCCAGAGGAGACCCTGGTCCTTCAATAAAGCCACATGAGCCCAAAGCTGGTTTTCCTGGTGAGTTTATCTGGGGGCCCTCTCTGTGCTCAGAAACGTACCCCATCCGCCACCTTCCTCCTCCTCCTCCAGCTGGCTCCCAGGTGCAGCAGGAAGGCCCTCCCTTCCAGGAAGCCCCCCTGGATTCTTGCACCCTTACAATTCATCTCTCAACAGCCTATGAGCCCTGAGTTTGTCCTCTCCATCTAGACTGACTCCTGCCCCACCGGCTTAAAAAAAAAAAAAAAGGTTTTATTATATCTCACTATGGGATTTATGTATATATGTATATATATATAAAATGTAAGCAGCACCACCCTCCCTTCCCCTCAGGGGCAGAGTCTTTGAAGCACCTTCCTCCCTTCTATTCTTAAGCACTAGGTAGGTTTGATTGCCCACAGAGGGCTCTGCCTTCCCCCAAGGTCACACAGCGAGAGAGAGAGAGAGAGAGAGAGAGAGAGAGAGAGAGAGAGAGAGAGATGGAAAAGGGACCTAGATGGGCAGGCAGCCCCGCACTGTCTCCTTGGAGTCCTGGGGAGCCCGGGCCTCGGCTGCGTGGGAGAACTGGAAGGAAAGGAGAGGGGATTTGTTGGGCCTGTGTGGCAGCGGGCCAGACAGCCGAGCGAAGACGGTGCAGTAAGCGGGGAGGCGGGCCCCCAGCCCCGGCACCCCCCAGTTGCAGGCAGTCAAGCAAAGGTGGCATGCTTCACCGAGCCCACCAGGCAGGTGCCCCGTGGCCCCCCAAGTCCTCCTGAACCATCAGAGGCTGTTTTCTCGGTGGCGGCTGCTGTGTGTGAGCGAGCGCCGGGCAGTCCTGGGCAGCGGTGGAGGCGGCAACGAGGCCCCGGCATTCAGATGAGCCGCTCCTCGGGCGGCAGCTTGAGGTTGGGGGGCGGCGGCACGCGGGCACCCACCTGCTCCTCGCTGCTGGGCCGGTAGGTACCCTGTGTCTGCCGCTTCTCCCGAAGTTTTCGAACCAGCAGCACCAGCCCCACGGCCAGGAGCGAGGCGGCCAGGAGGGAGAAGACCACAATGATGGCGGTGATGGCCTCCTGAGACTGCAGGAGGGGGGACAGGTGTGCTCACCTGAGCCAGGGGACCCTGTCCACCCTCACCTGAGAAACATCCAGGGCTCCCAAAGCCCCCCCCGTCCCTCCCCAAGCCTGGTGGTGTGGTTCCTCCACCCAGGATCCCCACGTCCCATCTGTCCCATCTGGGGCTCCCAGGCTCCCACCTGCCATGTTTGGGATCCCCCCCTCCCAAGCACCCGCCACCTCTGGGTCCCTCCACCTGCTACATGTGGGACTCCTGAATAACACCCCGCTGCCCTCCTCCCACATGTAACTCACCAGCGCCCCATGGGAGCCGGAGCCCGGCTCAGAGGGTGTGATGGTGCTGTTGTCATTTACGGGGGGGTCCGGCGCTGCGGGGAGGGACAAATTATTCCTCATCTATCCTTCCCATCTTAGCACAACTGCACCTCCCTCGGGCATCCCTCGGCTAGAACTCTGCTGAGTCTTCATTCTGGTAGAGACTGTGGGTGCCCTGCCTGCAAGGGCCCGCCGGGTTGATGTTGCCCCGAACCCGGCAGAGCCCCGCAGCGAGTAAGCAGCCTACAGCAGTTTGCAGTTTGTGCTGAGTTGGGGTCTGCTATAATGGATGGTGTCTGGAGCCTGACCCTGCCCTCCCCCCCCTCCCCCCCCCCCCCCCCCCACCTCTCCGGCCCTCCCTGGCCCTTAAGGATCTGGGTGGATCTGCGTTTCCCTGGAGTGTCTGACTCACACCTCCCCCCAGGCTCTCGAAACTGAAATAGAAGGACTGAATGGCTGAGTCCACACCTCTGGCCAGCCTGGTGAACCCGGGATCAGAGCTCCAGGCAGGCCTCCTCCTGGCTCCCAGTCTGCCCCACACACCTCAGCCATACTGAGACTCAGTATAGAGGCTCCTGTCCCCCAGATCACAATTCCCCCTTCCTCAGGGACTCAGGAATTCTACACCGACGGCGACAGCCCAAGGAAACCCCTAGCACTGATCGCCCCAAAGAAACCCCTAGCACTGATCGCCTCTCAAGGTATCCCATGCCCGCTCCCCAGTTCCTGACCTCTCCGGGTCCCAGGTAACCCGCGCTTCTAAGCCCCGCCCCGTGCGCGCCCCGGGCCGGTACCTACTTTGCCCCCAGGCCCGGCCCCAGCGGGCGGGCAGCAGCTGCAGGCCGAGCGCCAGAAGCAGCCCCAGGCCGGGGCTCGCCATGGGCCGGGCGACGGGCTGGTGGCACCGGGAACCGGGCTTCTCCGGCGCGCTGCTTCTACCGCATCTCGGGCCGGGGGTACCTGCGACCCGGCACCTGGGGCGGGAGAAAGAGAAAGGCCGGGGGTGGGGTGGGGGAGGGGGCTGGACTCGGGCGCAGGCCCAGGGGAGGGGTGACCCGCCCAGGGCACCCCGGAGTCCTGCCCCGCCCCCGCCGCCAGAGGTCAGAGATTAAAGATTAACTCGGAGCGGCGCGTTCCCGGGCCGGGGAAAGGGAAGAGGAAAGTGGGGGGAAGGGGCGGCAGGCCAAGGCGAGCGTCCTACCTCCCTACCTGGCCCAGGCGTCTTCGACCTTGCTCCGGTGCCCGGTCCGAGTACCTGGCTCGAACCCTCGGTGCGTCGGTCGGTAGCTCGGCCGGACTCCTCCAGCTCCTCCCGTTCACGTGACCCGGAAAGTTTAGTCACTCACCTGGGAGAGGAGCGCACTTCCGGCTCGTGCACCTGAGCCCAGATGGGAGGGCGGAGCCACACGGGGGTGGGGCCGCGCCAGGGACGCACCTGTAACGGGAACCCCATTCTACAACAGCAAGGAGTAAGAAGGGGCGGAAGCGAGCTAGGGTTAGAGGGACCTCCCACCTATGTTGCGGGCACACCTGTGGGAGACGTGTGCGTTGAGCCACATCTCTGGAGTATAGATGAACGGAAGCATACCTGTGTGGGAAACGGCTGTGTAGAACACGCCTGCGTTGTAACACCTGACCGTGGCCGTCTGGGTTAGGGTACGTTTGTTTTGGAAACGCATCTGCCTGGCTCCCCTATGAAATGAACAACGCTTGTATGAAAAATTCCTGCGTAGAAATGCATCGGAAAGAGCTGCACGAGACACGTCCGCGTTTAAGTACACCTTATAGGACCCAGTGACACGGAAACGTGCCCATATGGATGTATACTTAACTGCAACATGCCTTTGGGGGGGGGCGGGTGGGGGGGAGCTGTATGATGCATTCTTGAGTGGATTTCTGTTGAGAAACATACCTGTGAAATGAAGGGTATAGGCTGTATAGGGAGTATCTGCATAGAATTGAGATCAAGTGAGAAAAAGACCTGAGAACATCTGCATGAGACAAGTCATATTAAAGCAGATGGTGGGGCGCGCGGGGCAGGGGGGGGGGGCGCGGCGGGACAAAGGCTTCTGTGTATTGAGGCCCACCTGCTAGGGATGTTTCCGTGAGAAAACACCTGTTGGGGGCATTTCTGTGGGAAAACATCTGTATTCCCCATGTTGAAGGGCACCTGCAAGGACCACCTATGAAGAAAATATCTGTGAGGGGACCTTCAAGAAGACGCTCCTTTGTCTGGGACGCACCTATTTGAGCACTGGCTGGGCAGGACTAAATGGGTCCTCATGGCTGTATTTTTGGATAAAGGACGATGATGATAAGACCACCACCTCCTGGGAACTCTAGGGTGAAGAGTAGCGGCTAAGGGGAAATTAATCACTTTTAGAGTATAGAGCGATGAGTAAGAATTCCAGGTCTAGTTAAATTCCTGCTTTGCCCTGTAGTGGGCATGTGGACTGGGGACAGCAGTTTAACCTCTGTTTCCTCATCTGTGAAGTGGGAAAGTCAGTCCCACCCACCTACCTTATAGAGTTTTGGCGAGGACGACGCGAGAGGTGAGTAAAAAGGCCTTGGGTTTGTGCAACGCCGTGAGTCAATGTTAGCTATTGTTATTTTTCGCCAATGTGTTTCTGGCCGCCCCTCCCCCTAATGGTGACTCGAGAAACTGCGCCCAAAAGTAGTGGGAGGGACTTTCGGCAGGTGCAGCGAGGGCGACAGGCTGATGCCGCGCCTCCAGCGTTCGGCTTCCCGGTCTCCATCGGCACTCGAGCCTGGGATACTGAGAGGCCCAGGTTGGTCTGGAGAGAGCAGTCAGCCAAGCGACCGGATCCTGCCGCGGTCCCTTTAAGACGGCCCCGCCAGCCAGAAGGCGCGGGGGCCCAAGACAGCACCAGGTCAGCGCGGAAGCCCCGCCCAGGTGGGGCGGGCGGGCGCAGCTCCAGCAGTTCTGGCCAATAGGAAACCGACTCTGCAGCCGCGCCGCCAGTTGATCTTCCGTTTCCCGGTCTAAGTGGGACATAGAAAGGAGGCTCGCGGGAGGGATGTAAAGCTTGCGGGAGAAAGCACCGCCTCTTGATTTTCTGTTTCTGCGGCCGAGTGGGGGATGTGAAATGAGCGGGCGGGCAGATGGAGGGCTGGATGGCCTCGGGTTGGTTCTTGAGCACGTCTGGGTTGAAAACGAGTACTTTGGCGCCTAAAGAGGATTAGTAGGGGAGGGAGGTCAAGTGGAAAGGGATTACGAAACCAAATCCCTGATATCTCTCTACTTCGCCCCTTGGGGCAGAGGGTAAACTGAGGCACGCAAGGCAGAACTCTGAAAGCAGAATTGAGACCATTGGTCTCTCCAGCCCCTCTCCCCAGAATGAACCCTGGTGCTTCCTAGGCTGTGCAATATCAGAGCATCCCCGACACACCGCCCCACACCCGCAGCTCCGCCTCCGGCCCCCTTCCCCCCCCCCCCCCCATGCGGGTCGGGGGAGGAGACGCCAATTCCGGCGCGGGCGGCGACGGTTAGCAGTCACCGGCTCCTGCAAGTGCCAGAGCCAGGCGGGCAGCGCGGAGGCTGCGGTGGCCGTGGCCGCGGAGCTGGCCCTGCGGGGCCCCGGGGGGGAGGGGGAGCCGCGAAGCCCCCGCTGAGGCCGCCGCTGCCGGGCCTCCCCTCCCCCCCGGGCGCCATGCGGGGGGGCCCGGGCGATGCGGAGCGGCGACAGCGCTGGGGTCGCCTCTTCGAGGAGCTGGATAGTAACAAGGACGGCCGCGTGGACGTGCACGAGTTGCGCCAGGGACTGGCTCGGCTGGGCGGGGGCGACCCGAACCGCGACACCCAACAGGTACCCCCGCGGGACCCCAGCCTGGCGCGCGGCGCTCGGGCCCGGCCGGCGCCGGGTAACCCGAGCCCCTGAATGGAGCGCCGCCGCTGCCTGGGAGTGCCTGTGGCTGCACTCCAGGGCCGGTGCCCAGCCTGAGCGTCTCTGCCCCCGTACCCCTGCCCACCGTGTCTGGGCCTAACGGGTTCGCCCCAGACCGAGCCAAGGAGGCCCCAGGCCTGCAGTTCGGCTGCCAGCACCCGGTCCCCACCCCCGTCGCCGGTGCTTCGCGGGTGGGGGATGGCTGCCAGCGAATGGAGCCCGTCCGCTTTCCTGCCCCCTGCCTTGGACACACCCTCCTCTGAACTCTCCACCCGTCCCAAGACCTACCCTGCTCCCGCCTCAGGAGACACACCCTTCCCGTCCGCCCTCCCCTCCTCTGGGCACCCACTGCCCCCCACCCCACCCCCAGCAAGCCGCCCAGCCTCTCAATGTTTACATTTCCCGACCTGCCCATTCCAATAAGCCTGGCTTAATGCCCCAGGCTATCCCAGCCGGGGATCCTGCCCGCCAACACCCTTAGCTGGGGGTGTAGGAAAGCAGGAACCTGCCCCCAGACCTATGCAGGTGTCCCTGACACCTGTAGCCCCAGCTGCCACTGCAGTGTCTCCACAGCATCTTGAGGCCTCCAGTACAAGCCTCCGCTTCCCAGGCGGGAGGACAGAGGCCCGGTGGGCTCTCAGCTTGGATCGACCCCACATTGCCCAGAGCTGTCTCTAACGGGAGCTCCCGGAACAGCCATATGGACAGGTTTTCGGGTTGTTGTTGTTTTTTTAAGAGACAGCTGGGAGGACAGGCTTTCAGAGACAAGAGCCCAAGGCTACCTACCACTTCCCAGCTCCGTAACCTTGAAAAAGTTACTCGACCTTGGAGAGCCTCAGTTTGTTTGCCAGGAAAACTGGACAACTGCTTTCCACCCCGCCGCTCAACTGTGGCTCGGGCATGTTGCTGAGAAGTGAGCGGGCGCCTTCCCCTGCTTTAGGTTCTGGGGGGGGGCTCTGAGTTCCCCGGCCATGAGCTTGCCGTGCCCCCTGCAGATGGGGAGCGGCCATCTGGAGCTCCCTCATCCCTCCCCCCTGCCAGGGCACTTCCCCTGAGGGTGACACTGACCCACACGGTGGGCTTGACCTGGAGGAGTTTAGCCGCTACCTGCAGGAGCGAGAACGGCGCCTGCTGCTTCTGTTCCACAGCCTGGACCGGAATCAGGATGGTAAGGCCCAGGGATGGGCTGCAGGGGCCCTGGAGACACCAATGGGGTTAGAACTGGCAGTGCTAGGAGGAGGGGGGAGGGCCACTTCTCCCTGATGACTCACGGGCTATTTTGGGAGCTCTCCTCACCCCCCAGCTAGGTGGTTGGGCCCATGGGCCCATCCTACCTCCTTTCCCTTCTGGGATGCAACCCCTATTATTGCCCTTATGTTTCTAAGGGACAAAGATGCCCCATATTGCTTCTGGATTCCCTAGGAGGCGTAGGCACCCCCCATCCTTCTGGATCCCTAATATTGCCTCTCAATCTCCTATGGCATAAGGACCCCCATAGTTATCCTGGATTCATTCTTTCATTCATTCATGGAACAGAGGAACCCGCCCCCCAACATTTCTCAGTTCTACCTCTTTGATCCCAATGGGTCAGTGACACCCCACCCCACCCTGCTGCAAATCTCACCCTGGGTTCCTGGGTCCTCTGGTCTTGCTAGACCATCCCATTCTGAGCTGTACTGCACCTGGGCTCCAGGGTTCCCCCCCCCCCGCCCCCCACACACACCCTTTTCTACCTCTGGCCCCCTCCCAGGTCATATTGATGTGTCTGAGATCCAGCAAAGTTTCCGAGCTCTGGGTATTTCCATCTCTCTGGAGCAAGCAGAGAAAATTCTGCACAGGTGAGTAGCTGGGGTTCCAGAATCACAGGTAACTCAGGTCCCCGGGACCCCTCGGCCACCTTGAACCTCTAGGCCCCAGGCCCAATCCCAGGGCAGGTGGGGCTGAGAGGCGGGCTTGGGAGTCAGGCAAATCCTGGGCCACTCGCTTCACTTCTCTGAGCCTCAGTTTTCCCCTTTGCAAAATGGCCAGCTCTCGGTGCACAGGGAGTCAGTCTACCCCCAAACCGACCGAACCCCATCCGACCCCCTCCAGCCCCAGCATTGATTCTGTCCCACCTTGCCCCACATCCCCAGCATGGACCGTGACGGCACAATGACCATCGACTGGCAGGAGTGGCGCGACCACTTCCTGTTGCATTCGCTGGAGAATGTGGAGGATGTGGTCTATTTCTGGAAACATTCGACGGTGAGGTGGGGGCAGCTTTCCCAGCTTGGTGGCCGGGCCTTACTCTGGTTTCCCCAGGGCATGGAGGGGCTGGGTCAGGAGCCTTGAGAAGGAGGAGCTGCTGGGAACGGTCAAGGGATGAGAAACTCCAGTCCTCTCTTCCTCCGATCAGTGCTCAGGGGACTAGGGACCCACTGCGGGGAGGTCCGGAGCCCTTCAGACCTGACTTTGGGGCAATGGGGGCAGGCTGTGGGAGGTGGGAGCACAGGGAAGGAAGAGCTCACCAGGTGGGTCACCCAGCCCCCAGCTTCCACCCACAGCTCTCCTTCTACTGGTGTCTGTTTGCCTCAGTAAATGGTTCTATTGCCGAAGGGACCCCCAAGAAAGCCACCTTCTTTGGAGGGTTCACTGAGATCCACTGGCAGGTGGGAGAGGAAGTGCTCTAGATTGCCGGCTTCTAGTTGGGAGTCTCTGAGTGATGCTTCCAGTAGGATCTGATGGCATCTGGAGGGGAATCCACACGTGAGATCCGGGGAGATCCTCTCGGGAGATGCAGAGATTCCCACCCTGGGGATCCATGAGGGGGCTTGGTTGGGATGTCTGTAAGTGGATTCTAGGGGAGGGGTGATCCCTGGGGGACAGATTCTCTGTGGGATCTCTTGAGGCCCTGGGAGGGATCCACTAGTCTTCTTATGTGGCAGGTCCCTGATGGGATCTCATGTGGCCCTGGAGGGATCTTGTGGAATCCTTATGTGGGAGATCCTTGGGTGGGATCCCTCAAAGGGGTCTGATTGGCTCTGGGAGGAATCTTTATGTGTAGATGCTTGAGTAGATTCCTTTGCTGGGATCTGGTGGAGGTGCCCAGGAGGGGTGTTAGGATCCTGTGTGGGATCAGGCTGGATGTCTTGGTAGGATCTGGTAGGGGTCCAAGAGGGATCGCCTGGGCTCTCCAAGTGCGATGCGCTGGCAGACTCTCTGGGTGTCCTGGGATTCGTGGGGGAGTTACCGTTTAGGGCTGAGTCGCATCTCCCTGCCCCCTGGCGTGACGGCCCAGTCCCTGCGTCCTTAGGTCTTGGACATCGGCGAGTGCCTGACTGTTCCTGATGAGTTTTCAGAGCAGGAGAAGCTAAGCGGCATGTGGTGGAAGCAGCTGGTGGCGGGTGCGGTGGCAGGTGCTGTGTCGCGGACGGGCACAGCCCCTCTGGACCGCCTCAAGGTCTTCATGCAGGTGAGGGGCCCCGGAAAGAGCCCCCCTCCCCCGTCCCAGGCCTGGGGCCCCCAGAAGGGGACCGCAAAGCCACCTTGTCTCCCCACGTAGGTCCACGCCTCCAAGACCAACAAGCTGAACATCCTGGGGGGCCTAAAGAACATGATCCGAGAGGGGGGCATGCGCTCCCTGTGGCGCGGGAATGGGATTAACGTGCTTAAGATCGCGCCAGAGTCGGCTATCAAGTTCATGGCCTATGAGCAGGTGGGGGCAGGCGTGAGAGACGTCAGCCAGACGCAAGGGCTACTGGGATTGGCCTGGGGGTGGGGGTGGGGGTGGGGAGGGGTGTCCGCAGGACCCCGGGAGTGGGCATCGGCTCCCCTGTGTGGTGCCCACAGCAGGAGGACCTGAGATCCTGCCCACCTCTCCCACCTCCAGATCAAGCGGGCCATTCGAGGGCAGCAGGAGTCACTGCACGTACAAGAGCGCTTTGTGGCCGGCTCCCTCGCTGGCGCCACAGCCCAAACCATCATTTACCCCATGGAGGTGAGAAGGAGGGACCCTGGGAGAGGCCCCGTGGCAGGGTGGGAGGCTCGCAATAACCATGTCACTCTGCGGTGTGGTAGACGTTGGAATTATAGCTTTGCCTCTCCCGGATTCGGACTGTAGCTCATTAGAGCAATGCTGTTTCACGGGTAGTCTGTGTGGGCATCGGCAACTGCGATGTGTCTCCTGGGGATGGTGGCGTTGGTCATAACTGTTTAGGCAGCAGCCGTGGGTTCCAGCTGCTCACAGTCACGCCTCTTCTAAGGATACTGATTTCCAGGATGTTTGTTCCCAGGGGGATCATTTCTAGATGAAACTGTTTTCAGAGAAATCGTTTCAGGTTTCAGGTTGTGCAGTGTATCAGGATTGCAGTGTATCATGGAAAACTCAAATCACATAAATGAAGTCTGAGGTAAGCAGTTCAGGGCAGGTATGGTGAGTTCAAAGTGTTAGAGTCCCAAGTTCCTTCCCTCCATCTTCTTCCAGCACTTCAGAATGTAGCACCCACCTCATGGACCAAAGTGACTGCTTGTGCTCCAGTCATCACATCCATATTGCAGTCAAGAAGGAAGAATAGACAAAGGAAAGAACACCTCCCTGCCTTTAAGCATACTTTCTGAGAGTCACACATACCTGTTTTCCTGCTGTTTCGTTAGCTAGGGCTTAGTCACATGGCCACACATCTAGGGAAAATGAGAAATGTAGTCTTTATTTCTAGTGGCTCTGTGCTTGCTGAAAATTATAGCTTCTATTATTAAGGGGAAAAGGGAACAAGATATTGGGAGACAGAAGTGGCCATCATATGTAACCCTGAGAGGTGTCAACATTTTTAGGTATAGGGATTTGGGGATGACGGAAAATTCTAAGGTAAGTGGTTTGTTAAATTCCAGTATTGCCAGGGTACATCCTTCCAGAAGTAGCTATGTCTACGTGTCTTCGTTCCCGGATGTGGTGTGTCTGGAGGCAGTTTTTCCAGGGATAACCGGGTTCTCTCCAGGTGCTGAAGACGCGGCTGACCTTGCGCCGGACAGGCCAGTACAAGGGGCTGCTGGACTGTGCGTGGCAGATCCTGGAGCGAGAGGGGCCCCGAGCCTTCTACCGAGGCTACCTGCCCAACGTGCTGGGCATCATCCCCTACGCAGGCATCGACCTGGCCGTCTATGAGGTCTGTGGGTAGCCCGCCCCTCCCTCCTTTTTTCTCCCCTCTGAGATTTGCCCACGGGACACCGTCTTCCCATGGGCCGACTCCGTCAACCTCCAAAACTAGGGAGAAGCGCCATGGGCCCTGGGGAACCCTTTCAGTCAGCAGACTCCCGACTCTTGCATTTACCAGTGTGAGAATTCTCATCACTTCCCTTTGCAGTTCAGCCTTCCTGGGTCTCGGGACATGGGAAGTTCAGGGACCACGGTAGCTCACAGACTCACGGGAGCAGGTGAAGATGAGCTTGAAAGATGCCCACCTCCCCAAAGCACGTATCGGACCCAGCCGATGCCTTCTTCAGGGCCTGCCCGTTTCGGCATCCGCTGTCATCGTAAAAACTACACATCTCAGCACCTTTTTCAAGAGAGGCAGGAACAGGGAGTTTTTGGTTTTTGCTTTTTCTCTTCCAGAGACCTTGTTCATTGCTTTTTACCTTCTTCTGGTGGGATCACCAGGTTCCTCGGTAGCACAGCCCCAGTTGTCCCCAGGCATCCCCCAAAGTCTTTGTATTCGGGACAAGGCCAGCCTCACAGGCAGGTGACCAGGGCGGTTGCCAAGGGCCCCATGTTCAGAGGGCCCTGCCCTTGGTTTAATGCTCTGCTGTTGCTGTCTTGAAATTCCTAATCAGCTTTGGACAAGGGACCTCACATATTTTTAATACGCTTTGGACCTTGCGAATTATGTAGTTGGTCCTGACCTACAACACTCCACACCTGCCATCCATACCTGATGTCCCCAGCACCCAGCATCTATGCAGCCAAAGGAGACAAGGCCGTCACTCATTCACTCACCTGTTTGTTGATTCATTCATCCATTCATTTATTCACTGGTTCACTCAGCAACTACTTACTAAACATCCAAAAGCGCTGGGCATTGTGCTGATTGATGCAGATACAGCATTAAATAACACCATCTTTGCACCCCAGGAAACACCCCAGGAAAGCTCCTGGGGCACCCACTCCAGTGAACAAGGAAGTCGGCCAACCAGCGACCAAGTAGTTTCAGATCCCGCTAAGTTCTCAGAAGATGATAAAACAGGATGTGTAATTGAAAGTAACAGTGGGCAGGGGGTGGAGGGGTGTAGGCTCGCCTCTGAGAGGTGATGTGGGAGGGAGTGTGAACAAGGCAGAGAGTGTGGGTCCAGAGGCAGGCCTGTGGGAGGAATGGAAGTCTTGAGTGGCTTGAAGGAACCAGAGATTCAGCAAGAGCTCAACGACATGGCTGGTTTTTCCTGAGTGCAATACAAAGCCATGGAGGGCTGTGTACAGAAATGAGACATAACTTTATTTGATCCATTCTTCGCCAGAAAAAGGGAGCTGGGAGGTCCCAGGAGTTTGAGAAGCGTTGTGCCCTCTTGGAGTTTCAAACTCTTTATTAGTCCTTTAAAGGCTCTGACAAGTCTACAGAGCAGTGATTTCACTGTTTGGGGTTTTTTTGTTTGTTTGGTTTTGTTTTTTAGCCCTGTGCGGGCCATGCCCATGCAGTCATCAGAACTTCTTTTCAACAGAACAGCTCTTAAAACACTCATTAAACACCAATTTGGCAAATGCTGCTCCAGAATTGCAAAGGCAATAATGGTGAACAGTTGCTTCCAATGTGCTCACTGCATGCTCCGGCCAGACATCACTAATCTATCTATCACAGCCCCACGGCCAGACATCACGAATCAATCACAGCCCCGAGGCCAGACATCACGAATCTATCTATCACAGCCCCGAGGCCCTCTCAACACACTTCC